>NC_063447.1:137233-294925 GCF_020379485.1 Brassica napus
CTAGAGAATAGCGATTTTAGAGTGGTAGTCCCAATTAGGGAGTCTTTGTAGTTTGCTAAATTAAATGACAAAAAATTAAAAATGATGCCATGTACCATGAAAGAGAGTTTAATATACATTAATACAAATGTAGTATGTGGTTTAGAAATTTAAAAAAATACTAAAGATCATAGGTTTCAGATATAGAGCATTACCGAAAATTCAATATTTTCGTAGGGGGTTTAACAAATAGATTTTGAGAAAAAAAACAAAAATAAGAAAAATATTGTTTAATGCATAGTTGCATCATTCACTACATATGATGAAGGTCAAAGAGGTTTGGAACCTTTGTTGTCTCCGTTTCTCTAGAGAATAGCGATTTTATAGTGGTTAGTCCACCAATTTAGGAGTATTATGAAGGTTTACTAAATTAATTGACAAAAAATTAAAAAGATGCCATGTACATGAAAGAGAGTTTAATATACTAATACAAATGTAGTATGTGTTTAAATTTAAAAACAACACTAAAGATCATAGGCTTCAGTATATAGAGCATTTACCAAAAAAATTCAATATTTTCGTTGGGGTTAACATATAGATTTGAGAAAAATTCAAAAATATGAAAATACTGTTTTAATGCATAGTTGCATCATTCACTAACATTGATGAAGGTCAAAGAGGTTTGAACCTTGTTGTCTCTGTTTCTCTAGAGAATAGCGATTTTATAGTGGTTAGTCTTCCATTTAGGGAGTATTATGAAGTTTTACTAAATTAATTGACAAAAAATAAAAACGATTCTATGTATCATGAAAGAGAGTTTAATATACATTAATTCAAATGTAGTATGTGTTTAAAATTTTAAAACAACACTAAAGATCATAGGCTTCAGTATATAGAGCATTACCCAAAAATTCAATATTTTCGTAGGGGTTAAACAAGATTTTGAGAAAAAATTTAAAATATGAAAATATTGTTTTAATGCATAGTTGCATCATTCACTAGCATATGATGAAGGTCAAAGAGGTTTGGAACCTTTGTTGTCTCGTTTCTCTAGAGAATAGCGATTTTATAGTGGTTAGTCCACCATTTAGGGAGTATTATGATGTTTTGCAAAAAATTGACAAAAATTAAAAAAGATGCTCATGTATCATGAAAGAGAGTTTAATATACATTAATACAAATTGTAAGTGTTTAGAAATTTAAAAAAACCACTAAAGATCATAGGACTTCAGTATATAGAGCATTAACCGAAAAAATCAATATTTTCATAGGGGGTGTTAACACATATATTTTGAGAAAATTTCAAAAATATGAAAATACTGTTTTAATGCATAGTTGCATCATTCACTACCATATGATGAAGGTCAAAGAGGTTTGGAACCTTTGTTGTCTCCGTTTCTCTAGAGGATAGCGATTTTATAGTGGTTATTCTTCCAATTTAGTGAGTATTATGAAGTTTGCAAAATAATTGACAAAAAATTAAAAGATGTCCACGTACCATGAAAGAGAGTTTAATATACATTAATACAAATAAAGTATGTGTTTAGAAATTTAAAAACAACACAAAAGATCATAGGCTTCAGTATATAGAGCATTTACCAAAAAATTCAATATTTTCGTAGGGGGTTAACACATAGACTTTGAGAAAAATTCAAAAATATGAAAATACTGTTTTAATGCATATTGCATCATTCACTAACATATGATGAAGGTCAAAGAGGTTTGGAACCTTTGTTGTCTCTGTTTTCTAGAGAATAGCGATTTTATAGTGGTTAGTCTTCCAATTAAGGAGTATTATGAAGTTTAACTAAATAATTGACAAAAAATAAAATGATTCTCATGTATCATGAAAGAGAGTTTAATATACATTAATTCAAATGTAGTATGTGTTTAAATTTTTAAAACAACACTAAAGATCATAGGCTTCAGTATATAGAGCATTAACCAAAAATTCAATATTTCGTAGGGGGTTAACACATAGATTTTGAGAAAAATTTAAAAATATGAAATACTGTTTTAATGCATAGTTGCATCATTCACTAACATATGATGAAGGTCAAAGAGGTTTGGAACCTTTGTTGTCTCCGTTTCTCTAGAGAATAGCGATTTTATAGTGGTTAGTCCACCAATTTAGGGAGTATTATGTGTTTGCAAAATAATTGACAAAAAATTAAAAAGATGCTCATGTATCATGAAAGAGAGTTTAATATACATTAATACAAATTTATTAAGTGTTTAGAAATTTTAAAACAACTCTAAAGATCATAGACTTCAGTATATAGAGCATTAACCGAAAAATTCAACATTTTCATAGGAGAAAAATTCAAAAATATGGAAATACTGTTTTAATGCATAGTTGCATCATTCACTAACATATGATGAAGGTCAGAGAGGTTTGGAACCTTTGTTGTCTCTGTTTCTCTAGAGAATAGCGATTTTATAGTGGTTATTCTTCCAATTTAGGGAGTATTATGAAGTTTTGCAAAATTAATTGACAAAAAAATAAAAAATGTCCATGTACCATGAAAGAGAGTTTAATATACATTAATACAAATGTAGTATGTGTTTAGAAATTTAAAAACAACACTAAAGATCATAGGCTTCAGTATATAGAGCATTTACCGAAAAATTCAATATTTTCGTAGGGGTTAACACATAGACTGAGAAAAATTCAAAATATGAAATACTGTTTTAATGCATAGTTGCATCATTCACTAACATATGATGAAGGTCAAAGAGGTTGGAACCTTTGTTGTCTCTGTTTCTCTAGAGAATAGCGATTTTATAGTGGTTAGTCTTCCAATTTAGGGAGTATTATGAAGTTTACTAAATTAATTGACAAAAAATTAAAACGATGCTCATGTATCATGAAAGAGAGTTTAATATACATTAATACAAATGTAGTATGTGTTTAAATTTTAAAACAACACTAAAGATCATAGGCTTCAGTATATAGAGCATTTACCAAAAATTCAATATTTTCGTAGGGTTAACACATAGATTTGAGAAAAATTAAAAATATGAAAATACTGTTTTAATGCATAGTTGCATCATTCACTAACATATGATGAAGGTCAAAGAGGTTTGGAACCTTTGTTGTCTCCGTTTCTCTAGAGAATAGCGATTTTATAGTGGTTAGTCCACCAATTTAGGGAGTATTATGATGTTTTGCAAAATTAATTGACAAAAAATTAAAAAGATGCTCATGTATCATGAAAGAGAGTTTAATATACATTAATACAAATTTAGTTAGTGTTTAGAAATTTTAAAAAACACACTAAAGATCATAGACTTCAGTATATAGAGCATTAACCGAAAAAATCAATATTTTCATAGGGGTTAACACATAGATTTGAGAAAATTTCAAAAATATGAATACTGTTTTAATGCATAGTTGCATCATTCACTAACATATGATGAAGGTCAAAGAGGTTTGGAACCTTTGTTGTCTCCGTTTCTCTAGAGAATAGCGATTTTATAGTGGTTATTCTTCCAATTTAGGGAGTATTATGAAGTTTTGCAAACTTAATTGACAAAAAAATAAAAAAGATGTCCATGTACCATGAAAAAGAGTTTAATATACATTAATACAAATGTAGTATGTGTTTAGAAATTTAAAAACAACACTAAAGATCATAGGCTTCAGTATATAGAGCATTTACCGAAAAATTCAATATTTTCGTATGGGTTAACACATAGATTGAGAAAAATTCAAAATATGAAAATACTGTTTTAATGCATAGTTGCAATCACTAACATATGATGAAGGTCAAAGAGGTTTGGAACCTTTGTTGTCTCTGTTTCTCTAGAGAATAGCGATTTTATAGTGGTTAGTCTTCCAATTTAGGGAGTATTATGAAGTTTTACTAAATTAATTTACAAAAAATTAAAAAGATGCTCATGTATCATGAAAGAGAGTTTAATATACATTAATACAAATGTTGTATGTGTTTAAAAATTTTAAAACAACACTAAAGATCATAGAGCATTAACCGAAAAAATTCAATATTTTCATAGGGGGTTAACACATAAATTTTGAGAAAAATTCAAAAATATGAAAATACTGTTTTAATGTATAGTTGCATCATTCACTAACATATGATGAAGGTCAAAGAGGTTTGGAACCTTTGTTGTCTCCGTTTCTCTAGAGAATAGCGATTTTATAGTGGTTAGTCTTCCAATTTAGGGAGTATTATGAAGTTTTGCAAATTAATTGACAAAAATTAAATGATGTCCATGTACCATGAAAGAGAGTTTAATATACATTAATACAAATATATGTGTTTAGAAATTTAAAACAACACTAAAGATCATAGGCTTCAGTATATAGAGCATTTACCGAAAATTCAATATTTTCGTAGGGGTTAACACATAGACTTTGAGAAAAATTCAAAAATATGAAAATACTGTTTTAATGCATAGTTGCATCATTCACTAACATATGATGAAGGTCAAAGAGTTTTGAACCTTTGTTGTCTCTGTTTCTCTAGAGAATAGCGATTTTATAGTGGTTAGTCTTCCAATTTAGGGAGTATTATGAAGTTTTACTAAATTAATTGACAAAAAATAAAAAGATGCTCATGTATCATGAAAGAGAGTTTAATATACATTAATACAAATGCTGTATGTGTTTAAAAATTTTAAAACAACATTAAAGATCATAGGCTTCAGTATATAGAGCATTACCAAAAATTCAATATTTTCGTAGGGGTTAACACATAATTTTGAGAAAATTAAAAATATGAAAATTTGTTTAATGCATAGTTGCATCATTCACTAACATGATGAAGGTCAAAGAGGTTTGGAACCTTTGTTGTCTCCGTTTCTCTAGTGAATAGTGATTTTATAGTGGTTAGTCACCAATTTAGGGAGTATTATGAGGTTTTGCAAAATTAATTGACAAAAATTAAAAAGAGGCCATGTATCATGAAAGAGAGTTTAATATACATTAATACAAATTAGTAAGTGTTTAGAAATTTTAAAACAACACTAAAGATCATAGACTTCAGTATATAGGGCATTTACCAAAAATCAATATTTTCATAGGGGTTAACACATATATTTTGAGAAATTTCAAAAATATGAAAATACTGTTTTAATGCATAGTTGCATCATTCACTAACATATGATGAAGGTCAAAGAGGTTTGGAACCTTTGTTGTCTCCGTTTCTCTAGAGATAGCGATTTTATAGTGGTTATTCTTCCAATATGGAGTATTATGAAGTTTTGCAAAATTAACTGACAAAAAATAAAAAGATGTCATGTATCATGAAAGAGAGTTTAATATACATTAATACAAAATAGTATGTGTTTAGAAATTTAAAACAACACAAAGATCATAAGCTTCAGTATATAGAGCATTAACTGAAAAATTCAATATTTTCGTAGGGGTTAACACATAGACTTTGAGAAAAATTCAAAAATATGAAATACTGTTTTAATGCATAGTTGCATCATTCACTAACATATGATGAAGGTCAAAGAGGTTTGAACCTTTGTTGTCTCTGTTTCTCTAGAGAATAGCGATTTTATAGTGGTTAGTCTTCCAATTTAGGGAGTATTATGAAGTTTTACTAAATTAATTTACAAAAAATTAAAAAGATGCTCATGTATCATGAAAGAGAGTTTAATATACATTAATACAAATATTGTATGTGTTTTAAAATTTTAAAACAACACTAAAGATCATAGAGCATTAACCGAAAAAATTCAATATTTTCATAGGGGATGTTAACACATAGATTTTGAGAAAAATTCAAAAATATGAAAATACTGTTTTAATGTATAGTTGCATCATTCACTAACATATGATGAAGGTCAGAGAGGTTTGGAACCTTTGTTGTCTCCGTTTCTCTAGAGAATAGCGATTTTATATGGGTATTCTTCCAATTTAGGAGTATTATGAAGTTTTGCAAAATTAATTGACAAAAAATAAACTAAATGTCCATGTACCATGAAAGAGAGTTTAATATACATTAATACAAATAGTATGTGTTTAGAAATTTAAAAACAACACTAAAGATCATAGGCTTCAGTATATAGAGCATTTACCGAAAAATTCAATATTTTCGTAGGGGTTAACACATAGACTTTGAGAAAAATTCAAAAATATGAAAATACTGTTTTAATGCATATTTCCATCATTTACTAACATATGATGAAGATCAAAGAGGTTTAGAACCTTTGTTGTCTCTGTTTCCTAGAGAATAGCGATTTTATAGTGGTTAGTCTTCCAATTTAGGGAGTATTATGAAGTTTAACTAAATTAATTGACAAAAAATTAAAACGATGCTCATGTATCATGAAAGAGAGTTTAATATACATTAATTCAAATGTAGTATGTGTTTAAAATTTTTAAAACAACACTAAAGATCATAGGCTTCAGTATATAGAGCATTTACCGAAAAATTCAATATTTTATTGGGGTTAACACATAGATTTTGAGAAAATTTCAAAAATATGAAAATACTGTTTTAATGCGTAGTTGCATCATTCACTAACATATGATGAAGGTCAAAGAGGTTTGGAACCTTTTTTGTCCCTGTTTCTCTAGAGAATAGCGATTTTATAGTGGTTATTCTTCCAATTTAGGGAGTATTATGAAGTTTTGCAAAATTAATTGACAAAAAATTAAAACTACCTCATGTACCATGAAAGAGAGTTTAATATACATTAATACAAATGTAGTATGTGTTTAGAAATTTAAAAACAACACTAAAGATCATAGGCTTCAGTATATAGAGCATTTACCGAAAAATTCAATATTTTCGTAGGGGTTAACACATAGATTTTGAGAAAAAAAAAATATGAAAATACTGTTTTAATGCATAGTTGCATCATTCACTAACATATGATGAAGGTCAAAGAGGTTTGGAACCTTTGTTGTCTCTGTTTCTCTAGAGAATAGCGATTTTATAGTGGTTATTCTTCCAATTTAGGGAGTATTATGAAGTTTTGCAAAATTAATTGACAAAAAATTAAAAAGATGTCCATGTACCATGAAAGAGAGTTTAATATACATTAATACAAATGTAGTATGTGTTTAGAAATTTAAAAACAACACTAAAGATCATAGGCTTCAGTATATAGAGCATTTACCGAAAAATCAATATTTTCGTAGGGGTTAACACATAGACTTTTAGAAAATTTAAAATATGAAAATACTGTTTTATGCATAGTTGCATCATTCACTAACATATGATGAAGGTCAAAGAGGTTTAGAACCTTTGTTGTCTCTGTTTCTCTAGAGAATAGCGATTTTATAGTGGTTAGTCTTCAAATTTATGGAGTATTATGAAGTTTACTAAATTAATTGACAAAAAGTTAAAGTGATGCTCATGTATCATGAAAGAGAGTTTAATATACATTAATACAAATGTAGTATGTGTTTAAATTTTTAAAACAACACTAAAGATCATAGACTTCAGTATATAGAGCATTTACCCAAAAAATTCAATATTTTCGTGGGGGTTAACACATAGATTTTGAGAAAAATTCAAAAATATGAGATAATGCATAGTTGATCATTCACTAACATATGATGAAGGTCAAAGAGGTTTGGAACCTTTGTGTGTCTCCGTTTCTCTAGAGAATAGCGATTTTATAGTGGTTAGTCACCAATTTAGGGAGTATTATGAAGTTTTGCTAAATTAATTGACAAAAAATTAAAACGATGCCTATGTACTATGAAAGAGAGTCTAATATACATTAATACAAATGTAGTATGTGTTTAAAAATTTAAAAACAACACTAAAGATCATAGGCTTCAGTATATAGAGCATTTACTGAAAAATTCAATATTTTCGTCGGGGTTAACACATAGATTTTGAGAAAAAAACAAAAATATGAAAATATTGTTCTAATGCGTAGTTGCATCATTCACTAGCATGTGATGAAGGTCAAAGAGGTTTGGAACCTTTGTTGTCTCCGTTTCTCTAGAGAATATCGATTTTATAGTGGTTAGTCCACAATTTAGGGAGTATTATGACGTTTTTCAAAATTAATTGACAAAAAATTAAAAAGATGCTCATGTATCATGAAAGAGAGTTTAATATACATTAATACAAATGTAGTATGTGTTTAAAAATTTAAAACAATACTAAAGATCATAGGCTTCAGTATATAGAGCAATTACCGAAAAATTCAAATTTTCGTAGGGGCACATAGATTTTGAGAAAAAATCAAAATATGAAAATACTGTTTTAATGCTTAGTTGCATCATTCACTAACATATGATGAAGGTCAAAGAGGTTTGGAACCTTTGCTGTCTCTGTTTCTCTAGAGAATAACGATTTTATAGTGGTTAGTCCACCAATTTAGGGAGTATTATGAAGTTTTGCTAAATTAATTGACAAAAATTAAAACGATGTCCATGTACCATGAAAGAGAGTTTTATATACATTAATACAAATGTAATATGTGTTTAGAAATTTAAAACAACACTAAAAATCATAGGCCTCAGTATATAAAGCATTTACCGAAAAATTCAATATTTTCGTAGGGGGTTAACACATAGATTTTGAGAAAAAATCAAAAATATGAAAATATTGTTTTACTGCATAGTTGCATCATTCACTAGTATGTGATGAAAGTCAACCAGGTTTGGAACCTTTGTTGTCTCTGTTTCTCTAGAGAATAGTGATTTTATAGTGGTTAGTCCACCAATTTAGGGAGTATTATGATGTTTTGCAAAATTAATTGACAAAAAATTAAAAAGATGCTCGTGTATCATGAAAGAGA
The DNA here is from genome assembly GCF_020379485.1 of Brassica napus. Classification (NCBI taxonomy): domain Eukaryota; kingdom Viridiplantae; phylum Streptophyta; class Magnoliopsida; order Brassicales; family Brassicaceae; genus Brassica; species Brassica napus. Next base: position 145,952 of record NC_063447.1, read on the forward strand.
GTTTAATATACATTAATAAAATTTAGTAGTGTTTAGAAATTTTTAAACAACACTAAAGATCATAGACTTCAGTATATAGAGCAGTAACCAAAAAATTCAATATTTTCATAGGGGTTAAACACATAGATTTTGAGAAAATTTCAAAAATATGAAAATACTGTTTTAATGCATAGTTACATCATTCACTAACATATGATGAAGGTCAAAGAGGTTTGGAACCTTTGTTGTCTCCGTTTCTCTAGAGAATAGCGATTTTATAGTGGTTACTCCACCAATTTAGGGAGTATTATGAAGTTTTGCTCAATTAATTGACAAAAAATTAAAACGATGCCTATGTACCATGAAAAAGAGTTAATATATACATTAATAAAACTATAGAATGTGTTTATTAATTTTAAAACAACACTAAAGATTATAGGCTTCAGTATATAGAGAACTTACCAAAAAAATCAATATTTTCGTAGGGGTTAACACATAGATTTTGAGAAAAAAATTCAAAAATATGAAAATACTGTTTTAATGCATAGTTGCATCATTCACTAACATATGATGGAGGTCAAAGAGGTTTGAAAGTTTTGTTGTCTCTGCTTCTCTAAAGAATAGTTATTTTATAGTGGTTAGTCAACCAATTTAGAGAGAATTATGAAGTTTTGCAAAATTAATTGACAAAAAATTAAAACGATGTCCTTGTATCGTGAAAGAGAGTTTAATATACATTAATACAAATTTAGTATGTGTTTAGAAATTTAAAACAACACTAAAGATCATAGACTTCAGTATATAGAGCATTTACCGAATAATTCAATATTTTCGTAGGGGTTAACACATAGACTTTGAGAAAAATTCAAAATATGAAAATACTATTTAATGCATAGTTGCATCATTCTATAACATATGATGAAGGTCAAAGAGGTTTGGAACCTTTGTTGTCGCTGTTTCTCTAGAGAATAGCGATTTTATAGTGGTTATTCTTCCAATTAGGGAGTATTATGAAGTTTTGCAAATTAATTGACAAAAAATTAAAAAGATGTCCATGTACCATAAAGAGAGTTTAATATACATTAATACAAATGTAGTATGTGTTTAGAAATTTAAAAACAACACTAAAGATTATAGGCTTCAGTATATAGAGCATTTACCGAAAAATTCAATATTTTCGTAGGGGCACTTAGATTTTGAGAAAAATTCAAAAATATTAAAATACTGTTTTAATGCATAGTTGCATCATTCACTAGCATGTGATGAAGGTCAATGAGGTTTGGAACCTTTGTTGTCTCCGTTTATCTAGAGAATAGCGATTTTATAGTGGTTAGTCCACCAATTTAGGGAGTATTATGATGTTTTGCAAACTTAATTGACAAAAAATTAAAAGATGCTCATGTATCATGAAAGAGAGTTTAATATACATTAATACAAATTTATTAAGTGTTTAGAAATTTTAAAACAACACTAAAGATCATAGGCTTCAGTATATAGAGCATGAACCGAAAAATTCAATATTTTTATTGGGGTTAACACATAGATTTTGAGAAAATTTCAAAAATATGAAAATACTGTTTTAATGCGTAGTTGCATCATTCACTAACATATGATGAAGGTCAAAGAGGTTTGGAACCTTTTTTGTCTCTGTTTCTCTGGAGAATAGCGATTTTATAGTGAGTATTATGAGTTTTGTGAGTATTATGAAGTTAGTGAGTATTATGAAGTTTTGCAAAATTAATTGACAAAAAATTAAAACGACCCTCATGTACCATGAAAGAGAGTTTAATATACATTAATACAAATGTAGTATGTGTTTAGAAATTTAAAAACAACACTAAAGATCATAGGCTTCAGTATATAGAGCATTTACCGAAAAATTCAATATTTTCGTAGGGTTAACACATAGACTTTGAGAAAAATTCAAAAATATGAAAATACTGTTTTAATGCATAGCTGCATCATTCGCTGACATATGATGAAGGTCAAAGAAGTTTGGAACCTTTGTTGTCTCCGTTTCTCTAGAGAATTTTGGGAGAATTATGAAATTTTGCTAAATTAATTGACAAAAAATTAAAACGATGCCCATGTACCATGAAAGAGAGTTTAATATACATTAATACAAATGTAGTATGTGTTTAGAAATTTAAAAACAACACTAAAGATCATAGGCTTCAGTATATAGAGCATTTACCGAAAAAAGCAATATTTTCGTAGGGGTTAACTCATAGATTTTGAGAAAAAAACAAAAATATGAAAAAATTGTTCTAATGCGTAGTTGCATCATTCACTAGCATGTGATGAAGGTTAAAGAGGTTTGGAACTTTTGTTGTCTCCGTTTCTCTAGAGAATAGCAATTTTATAGTGGTTAGTCCACAAATTTAGGGAGTATTATGATGTTTTTCAAAATTAATTGACAAAAAAATAAAAAGATGCTCATGTATCATGAAAGATAGTTTAATATACATTAATACAAATTGGTAAGTGTTTAGAAATTGAAAAACAACACTAAAGATCATAGACTTCAGTATATAGAGCATTAACCGAAAAATTCAATATTTTATAGGGGTTAACACATAGATTTTGAGAAAATTTCAAAAATATGAAAATATTGTTTTAATGCGTAGTTGCATCATTCACTAACATATGATGAAGGTCAAAGAGGTTTGGAACCTTTTTTGTCTCTGTTTCTCTGGAGAATAGCGATTTTATAGTGGTTATTCTTCCAATTTAGTGAGTATTATGAAGTTTTGCAAAATTAATTGACAAAAAATTAAAAAGATGTCCATGTACCATGAAAGAGAGTTTAATATACATTAATACAAATGCAGTATGTGTTTAGAAATTTACAAACAACACTAAAGATCATAGGCTTCAGTATATAGAGCATTTACGGAAAAATTCAATATTTTCGTAGGGGTTAAACACATAGACTTTGAGAAAAATTCGAAAATATGAAAATACTGTTTTAATGCATAGTTGCATCATTCACTAACATATGATGAAGGTCAAAGAGGTTTGGACCTTTGTTGTCTATGTTTCTCGAGAGAATAGCGATTTTATAGTGGTTAGTCTTCCAATTTAGGGAGTATTATGAAGATTTACTAAATTAATTGACAAAAAGTTAAAACGATGCTCATGTATCATGAAAGAGAGTTTAATATACATTAATCCAAATGTAGTATGTGTTTAAAATTTTTAAAACAACACTAAAGATCATAGACTTCAGTATATAAAGCATTTACCCAAAAAAGTCAATATTTTCGTGGGGGTTAACATATAGATTTTGAGAAAAAATTCAAAAATATGAGATAATGCATAGTTGCATCATTCACTAACATATGATGAATTCAAAGAGGTTTGGAATCTTTGCTGTCTCCGTTTCTCTAGAGAATAGCGATTTTATAGTGGTTAGTCCACCAATTTAGGGAGTATTATGAAGTTTTGCTAAATTAATTAACAAAAAAATAAAACGATGCCCATGTACCATGAAATAGAGTTTAATATACATTAATACAAATGTAGTATGTGTTTAGAAATTTAAAAACAACACTAAAGATCATAGGCTTCAATATATAGAGCATTTACAGAAAAATTTAATATTTTCGTAGGGTTAACACATAGATTTTGAGAAAAAAACAAAAATATGAAAATATTGTTCTAATGCGTAGCTGCATCATTCACTAGCATGTGATAAAGCTCAAAGAGGTTTGGAACCTTTGTTGTCTCCGTTTCTCTAGAGAATATCGATTTTATAGTGGTTAGTCCACAAATTTAGGGAGTATTATGACGTTTTTCAAAATTAATTGACAAAAAATTAAAAAGATGCTCATGTATCATGAAAGAGAGTTTAATTTACATTAATACAAATGTAGTATGTGTTTAAAATTTTTAAAACAACACTAAAGATCATAGACGTCAGTATATAGAGCATTAACACATAGATTTTGAGAAAATTTTAAAAATATAAAAATACTGTTTTAATGCATAATTGCATCATTCACTAACATATGATGAAGTTCAAAGAGGTTTGGAACCTTTGTTGTCTCTGTTTTTCAAGAGAATAGCGATTTTATAGTGGTTAGTCCACCAATTTATGTAGTATTATAATGTTTTGCAGAATTAATTGACAAAAAATCAAAAAGATGCTCATCTACCATGAAAGAGAGTTTAATATACATTAATACAAATGTAATATCTGTTTAGAAATTTAAAAACAACACTAAAATCATAGGATTCAGTATATAGAGCATTAACCGAAAAATTCAATATTTTCGTAGGGGTTAACACATAGATTTTGAGAAAAAATCAAAAATATGAAAATACTGTTTTAATGCATAGTTGCATCATTCACTAACATACGATGGAGGTCAAAGAGGTTTGAAAGATTTGTTGTCTCTGTTTCTCTAAAGAATTGTTATTTTATAGTGGTTAGTCAACCAATTTAGGGGGAATTATTAAGTTTTACAAAATTAATTGACAAAAAATTAAAACGATGTCCATGTATCAGGAAAGAGAGTTTATTATACATTAATACAAATTTAGTATGTGTTTAGAAAATTTAAATCAACACTAAAGATCATAGACTTCGGTATATAGAGCATTTACCGAAAAATTCAATATTTTCATAGGGGTTAACACATAGACTTTGAGAAAATTTCAAAAATATGAAAATATTATTTGAATGCATATTTGCATCATTCACTAACATATGATGAAGGTCAAAGAGGTTTGGAACCTTTGTTGTCTATGTTTCTCTAGAGAATAACGATTTTATAGTGGTTATTCTTCCAATTTAGGGAGTATTATGAAGTTTTGCAAAATTAATTGACAAAAAATTAAATCGATGTCCATGTACCATTAAAGCGAGTTTAATATACATTAATACAAATGTAGTATGTGTTTAGAAATTTAAAAACAACACTAAAGATTATAGTCTTCAGTATATAGAGCATTTACCGAAAAATTCTGTATTTTCGTAGGGGTTAACACATAGATTTTGACAAAAATTCAAAAATAAGAAAATACTGTTTTAATGCATAGTTGCATCATTCACTAACATATGATGAAGGTCAGAGAGGTTTGGAACCTTTGTGGTCTCCGTTTCTCTAGAGGATAGCGATTTTATAGTGGTTATTCTTCCAATTTAGTGAGTATTATGAAGTTTTGCAAAATTAATTGACCGAAAAAATAAATAAATGTCCATGTACCATGAAAGAGAGTTTAATATACATTAATACAAATATAGTATGTGTTTAGAAATTTAAAAACAACACAAAAGATCATAGGCTTCAGTATATAGAGCATTTACTGAAAAATTCAATATTTTCGTAGGGGTTAACACATAGACTTTGAGAAAAATTCAAAAATATGAAAATACTGTTTTAATGCATATTTCCATCATTTACTAACATATGATGAAGATCAAAGAGGTTTAGAACCTTTGTTGTCTCTGTTTCCTAGAGAATAGCGATTTTATAGCGGTTAGTCTTCCAATTTAGGGAGTATTATGAAGTTTAACTAAATTAATTGACAAAAAATTAAAACGATTCTCATGTATCATGAAAGAGAGTTTAATATACATTAATTCAAATGTAGTATGTGTTTAAAATTTTAAAAACAACACTAAAGATCATAGACATCAGTATATAGAGCATTTACCGAAAAATTCAATATTTTTATTGGGGTTAACACATAGATTTTGAGAAAATTTCAAAAATATGAAAATACTGTTTTAATGCGTAGTTGCATCATTCACTAACATATGATGAAGGTCAAAGAGGTTTGGAACCTTTTTTGTCCCTGTTTCTCTGGAGAATAGCGATTTTATAGTGGTTATTCTTCCAATTTAGTGAGTATTATGAAGTTTTGCAAAATTAATTGACAAAAAATTAAAACTACCCTCATGTACCATGAAAGAGAGTTTAATATACATTAATACAAATGTAGTATGTGTTTAGAAATTTAAAAACAACACTAAAGATCATAGGCTTCAGTATATAGAGCATTTACCGAAAAATTCAATATTTTCGTAGGGGTTAACACATAGATTTTGAGAAAAAAAAAATATGAAAATACTGTTTTAATGCATAGTTTCATCATTCACTAACATATTATGAAGGTCAAAGAGGTTTGGAACCTTTGTTGTCTCTGTTTATCTAGAGAATAGCGATTTTATAGTAGTTATTCTTCCAATTTAGGGAGTATTATGAAGTTTTGCAAAATTAATTGACAAAAAATTAAAAAGATGTCCATGTACCATGAAAGAGAGTTTAATATACATTAATACAAATGTAGTATGTGTTTAGAAATTTACAAACAACACTAAATATCATAGGCTTCAGTATAGAGAGCATTTACGGAAAAAATCAATATTTTCGTAGGGGTTAACACATAGACTTTTAGAAAATTTTAAAAATATGAAAATACTGTTTTATTGCATAGTTGCATCATTCACTAACATATGATGAAGGTCAAAGAGGTTTGGAACCTTTGTTGTCTCTGTTTCTCTAGAGAATAACGATTTTATAGTGGTTAGTCTTCCAATTTAAGGAGTATTATGAAGATTTACTAAATTAATTGACAAAAAGTTAAAGTGATGCTCATGTATCATGAAAGAGAGTTTAATATACATTAATCCAAATGTAGTATGTGTTTAAAATTTTTAAAACAACACTAAAGATCATAGGCTTCAGTATATAAAGCATTTACCCAAAAAAGTCAATGTTTTCGTGGGGGTTAAAACATAGATTTTGGGAAAAATTCAAAAATATGAGATAATGCATAGTTGCATCATTCACTAACATATGATGAAAGTCAAAGAGGCTTGGAACCTTTGATGTCTCCGTTTCTCTAGAGAATAGCGATTTTATAGTGGTTAGTCCACCAATTTAGGGAGTATAATGAAGTTTTGCTAAATTAATTGACAAAAAAATTAAAACGATGCCCATGTACAATGAAAGAGAGTTTAATATACATTAATACAAATGTAGTATGTGTTTAAAAATTTAAAAACAACACTAAAGATCATAGGCTTCAGTATATAGAGCATTTACTGAAAAATTCAATATTTTCGTCGGGGTTAACACATAGATTTTGAGAAAAAAACAAAAATATGAAAATATTGTTCTAATGCGTAGTTGCATCATTCACTAGCATGTGATGAAGGTCAAAGAGGTTTGGAACCTTTGTTGTCTCCGTTTCTCTAGAGAATATCGATTTTATAGTGGTTAGTCCACAAATTTAGGGAGTATTATGACGTTTTTCAAAATTAATTGACAAAAAATTAAAAAGATGCTCATGTATCATGAAAGAGAGTTTAATATACATTAATACAAATGTAGTATGTGTTAAAAAATTTAAAAACAATACTAAAGATCATATGCTTCAGTATATAGAGCAATTACCGAAAAATTCAAAATTTTCGTAGGGGCACATAGATTTTGAGAAAAAATCAAAAATATGAAAATACTGTTTTAATGCTTAGTTGCATCATTCACTAACATATGGTGAAGGTCAAAGAGGTTTGGAACCTCTGCTGTCTCTGTTTCTCTAGAGAATAACGATTTTATAGTGGTTAGTCCACCAATTTAGGGAGTATTATGAAGTTTTGCTAAATTAATTGACAAGAAATTAAAACGATGTCCATGTACCATGAAAGAGAGTTTTATATACATTAATACAAATGTAATATGTGTTTAGAAATTTAAAAACAACACTAAAAATCATAGGCCTCAGTATATAAAGCATTTACCGAAAAATTCAATATTTTCGTAGGGGGTTAACACATAGATTTTGAGAAAAAATCAAAAATACGAAAAATATTGTTTTACTGCTTAGTTGCATCATTCACTAGTATGTGATGAAAGTCAACCAGGTTTGGAACCTTTGTTGTCTCTGTTTCTCTAGAGAATAGTGATTTTATAGTGGTTAGTCCACCAATTTAGGGAGTATTAGGATGTTTTGCAAAATTAATTGACAAAAAATTAAAAAGATGCTCGTGTATCATGAAAGAGAGTTTAATATACATTAATATAAATTTAGTAAGTGTTTAGAAATTTTTAAACAACACTAAAGATCATAGACTTCAGTATATAGAGCAGTAACCAAAAAATTCAATATTTTCATAGGGGTTAAACACATAGATTTTTAGAAAATTTCAAAAATAAGAAAATACTGTTTTAATGCATAGTTACATCATTCACTAACATATGATGAAGGTCAAAGAGGTTTGGAACCTTTGTTGTCTCCGTTTCTCAAGAGAATAGCGATTTTGTAGTGGTTACTCCACCAATTTAGGGAGTATTATGAAGTTTTGCTCAATTAATTGACAAAACATTAAAACGATGCCTATGTACCATGAAAAAGAGTTTAATATATACATTAATAAAACTATAGAATGTGTTTATTAATTTTAAAACAACACTAAAGATTATAGGCTTCAGTATATGGAGAACTTACCAAAAAAATCAATATTTTCGTAGCGGTTAACACATAGATTTTGATAAAAAAAATTCAAAAATATGAAAATACTGTTTTAATGCATAGTTGCATCCTTCACTAACTTATGATGGAGGTCAAAGAGGTTTGAAAGTTTTGTTGTCTCTGCTTCTCTAAAGAATAGTTATTTTATAGTGGTTAGTCAACCAATTTAGAGAGAATTATTAAGTTTTGCAAAATTAATTGACAAAAAATTAAAACGATGTCCTTGTATCGTGAAAGAGAGTTTATTATACATTAATACAAATTTAGTATGTGTTTAGAAAATTTAAATCAACACTAAAGAACATAGACTTCGGTATATAGAGCATTTACCGAATAATTCAATATTTTCGTAGGGGTTAACACATAGACTTTGAGAAAAATTCAAAAATATGAAAATACTATTTTAATGCATAGTTGCATCATTCTATAACATATGATGAAGGTCAAAGAGGTTTGGAACCTTTGTTGTCGCTGTTTCTCTAGAGAATAACGATTTTATAGTGGTTATTCTTCCAATTAGGGAGTATTATGAAGTTTTGCAAAATTAATTGACAAAAAATTAAAAAGATGTCCATGTACCATTAAAGAGAGTTTAATATACATTAATACAAATGTAGTATGTGTTTAGAAATTTAAAAACAACACTAAAGATTATAGGCTTCAGTATATAGAGCATTTACCGAAAAATTCAATATTTTCGTAGGGGCACTTAGATTTTGACAAAAATTCAAAAATATTAAAATACTGTTTTAATGCATAGTTGCATCATTCACTAGCATGTGATGAAGGTCAATGAGGTTTGGAACCTTTGTTGTCTCCGTTTATCTAGAGAATAGCGATTTTATAGTGGTTAGTCCACCAATTTAGGGAGTATTATGATGTTTTGCAAACTTAATTGACAAAAAATTAAAAAGATGCTCATGTATCATGAAAGAGAGTTTAATATACATTAATACAAATTTATTAAGTGTTTAGAAATTTTAAAACAACACTAAAGATCATAGGCTTCAGTATATAGAGCATGAACCGAAAAATTCAATATTTTTATTGGGTTAACACATAGATTTTGAGAAAATTTCAAAAATATGAAAATACTGTTTTAATGCGTAGTTGCATCATTCACTAACATATGATGAAGGTCAAAGAGGTTTGGAACCTTTTTTGTCTCTGTTTCTCTGGAGAATAGCGATTTTATAGTGAGTATTATGAAGTTTTGTGAGTATTATGAAGTTTAGTGAGTATTATGAAGTTTTGCAAAATTAATTGACAAAAAATTAAAACGACCCTCATGTACCATGAAAGAGAGTTTAATATACATTAATACAAATGTAGTATGTGTTTAGAAATTTAAAAACAACACTAAAGATCATAGGCTTCAGTATATAGAGCATTTACCGAAAAATTCAATATTTTCGTAGGGTTAACACATAGACTTTGAGAAAAATTCAAAAATATGAAAATACTGTTTTAATGCATAGCTGCATCATTCGCTGACATATGCTGAAGGTCAAAGAAGTTTGGAACCTTTGCTGTCTCCGTTTCTCTAGAGAATTTTGGGAGAATTATGAAATTTTGCTAAATTAATTGACAAAAAATTAAAACGATGCCCATGTACCATGAAAGAGAGTTTAATATACATTAATACAAATGTAGTATGTGTTTAGAAATTTAAAAACAACACTAAAGATCATAGGCTTCAGTATATAGAGCATTTACCGAAAAAAGCAATATTTTCGTAGGGGTTAACTCATAGATTTTGAGAAAAAAACAAAAATATGAAAAAATTGTTCTAATGCGTAGTTGCATCATTCACTAGCATGTGATGAAGGTTAAAGAGGTTTGGAACTTTTGTTGTCTCCGTTTCTCTAGAGAATAGCGATTTTATAGTGGTTAGTCCACAAATTTAGGGAGTATTATGATGTTTTTCAAAATTAATTGACAAAAAAATAAAAAGATGCTCATGTATCATGAAAGATAGTTTAATATACATTAATACAAACTTGGTAAGTGTTTAGAAATTGAAAAACAACACTAAAGATCATAGACATCAGTATATAGAGCATTAACCGAAAAATTCAATATTTTTATAGGGGTTAACACATAGATTTTGAGAAAATTTCAAAAATATGAAAATATTGTTTTAATGCGTAGTTGCATCATTCACTAACATATGATGAAGGTCAAAGAGGTTTGGAACCTTTTTTGTCTCTGTTTCTCTGGAGAATAGCGATTTTATAGTGGTTATTCTTCCAATTTAGTGAGTATTATGAAGTTTTGCAAAATTAATTGACAAAAAATTAAAAAGATGTCCATGTACCATGAAAGAGAGTTTAATATACATTAATACAAATGCAGTATGTGTTTAGAAATTTACAAACAACACTAAAGATCATAGGCTTCAGTATATAGAGCATTTACGGAAAAATTCAATATTTTCGTAGGGGTTAAACACATAGACTTTGAGAAAAATTCGAAAATATGAAAATACTGTTTTAATGCATAGTTGCATCATTCACTAACATATGATGAAGGTCAAAGAGGTTTGGAGCCTTTGTTGTCTATGTTTCTCGAGAGAATAGCGATTTTATAGTGGTTAGTCTTCCAATTTAGGGAGTATTATGAAGATTTACTAAATTAATTGACAAAAAGTTAAAACGATGCTCATGTATCATGAAAGAGAGTTTAATATACATTAATCCAAATGTAGTATGTGTTTAAAATTTTTAAAACAACACTAAAGATCATAGACTTCAGTATATAAAGCATTTACCCAAAAAAGTCAATATTTTCGTGGGGGTTAACATATAGATTTTGAGAAAAAATTCAAAAATATGAGATAATGCATAGTTGCATCATTCACTAACATATGATGAAATTCAAAGAGGTTTGGAATCTTTGCTGTCTCCGTTTCTCTAGAGAATAGCGATTTTATAGTGGTTAGTCCACCAATTTAGGGAGTATTATGAAGTTTTGCTAAATTAATTAACAAAAAAATAAAACGATGCCCATGTACCATGAAATAGAGTTTAATATACATTAATACAAATGTAGTATGTGTTTAGAAATTTAAAAACAACACTAAAGATCATAGGCTTCAATATATAGAGCATTTACAGAAAAATTTAATATTTTCGTAGGGTTAACACATAGATTTTGAGAAAAAAACAAAAATATGAAAATATTGTTCTAATGCGTAGCTGCATCATTCACTAGCATGTGATAAAGCTCAAAGAGGTTTGGAACCTTTGTTGTCTCCGTTTCTCTAGAGAATATCGATTTTATAGTGGTTAGTCCACAAATTTAGGAAGTATTATGACGTTTTTCAAAATTAATTGACAAAAAATTAAAAAGATGCTCATGTATCATGAAAGAGAGTTTAATTTACATTAATACAAATGTAGTATGTGTTTAAAATTTTTAAAACAACACTAAAGATCATAGACGTCAGTATATAGAGCATTAACACATAGATTTTGAGAAAATTTTAAAAATATAAAAATACTGTTTTAATGCATAATTGCATCATTCACTAACATATGATGAAGTTCAAAGAGGTTTGGAACCTTTGTTGTCTCTGTTTTTCAAGAGAATAGCGATTTTATAGTGGTTAGTCCACCAATTTATGTAGTATTATAATGTTTTGCAGAATTAATTGACAAAAAATCAAAAAGATGCTCATCTACCATGAAAGAGAGTTTAATATACATTAATACAAATGTAATATCTGTTTAGAAATTTAAAAACAAGACTAAAATCATAGGATTCAGTATATAGAGCATTAACCGAAAAATTCAATATTTTCGTAGGGGTTAACACATAGACTTTGAGAAAATTTCAAAAATATGAAAATATTATTTGAATGCATATTTGCATCATTCACTAACATATGATGAAGGTCAAAGAGGTTTGGAACCTTTGTTGTCTCTGTTTCTCTAGAGAATAACGATTTTATAGTGGTTATTCTTCCAATTTAGGGAGTATTATGAAGTTTTGCAAAATTAATTGACAAAAAATTAAATCGATGTCCATGTACCATTAAAGCGAGTTTAATATACATTAATACAAATGTAGTATGTGTTTAGAAATTTAAAAACAACACTAAAGATTATAGTCTTCAGTATATAGAGCATTTACCGAAAAATTCTGTATTTTCGTAGGGGTTAACACATAGATTTTGACAAAAATTCAAAAATAAGAAAATACTGTTTTAATGCATAGTTACATCATTCACTAGCATGTGATGAAGGTCAAAGAGGTTTGGAACCTTTGTTGTCTCCGTTTATCTAGAGAATAGCGATTTTATAGTGGTTAGTCCACCAATTTAGGGAGTATTATGATATTTTGCAAACTTAATTGACAAAAAATTAAAAAGATGTTCATGTATCATGAAAGAGAGTTTAATATACATTAATGCAAATTTATTAAGTGTTTAGAAATTTTAAAACAACACTAAAGATCATAGTCTTCAGTATATAGAGCATGAACCGAAAAATTATATATTTTCGTGGGGTTAACACATATTTTTTGAGAAAATTTCAAAAATATTAAAATACTGTTTTAATGCATAGTTGCATCATTCACTAACTTATGATGAAGGTCAAAGAAGTTTGGAACCTTTGTTGTCTCTGTTTCTCTAGAGAATAGCGATTTTATAGTGGTTATTCTTCCAATTTAGGGAGTATTATGAAGTTTTGCAAAATTAATTGACAAAAAATTAAAAAGATTTCCATGTACCATGAAACAGAGTTTAATATACATTAATACAAATGTAGTATGTGTTTAGAAATTTAAAAACAACACTAAAGATCATAGGCTTCAGTATATAGAGCATTTACCGAAAAATTCAATATTTTCGTAGGGGGTTAACACATAGACTTTGAGAAAAATTCAAAAATATGAAAATACTGTTTTAATGCATAGTTGTATCATTCACTAACATATGATGAAGGTCAAAGAAGTTTGGAACCTTTGCTGTCTCCGTTTCTCTAGAGAATTTTGGGAGTATTTTGGGAGTATTATGAAGTTTTGCTAAATTAATTGACAAAAAATTAAAACGATGCCCATGTACCATGAAAGAGAGTTTAATATACATTAATACAAATTTATTATGTGTTTATAAATTTAAAACAACACTAAAGATCATAGGCTTCAGTATATAGAGCATTTACCGAAAAATTCAATATTTTCGTAGGGGTTAACACATAGATTTTGGCAAAAATTCAAAAATATAAAAATACTGTTTTAATGCATAGTTGCATCATTCACTAGCATGTGATGAATGTCAAAGAGGTTTGGAACCTTTGTTGTCTCCGTTTATCTAGAGAATAGCGATTTTATAGTGGTTAGTCCACCAATTTAGGGAGTATTATGATGTTTTGCAAACTTAATTGACAAAGAATTAAAAAGATGCTCATGTATCATGAAAGAGAGTTTAATATACATTAATACAAATTTATTAAGTGTTTAAAAATTTTAAAACAACACTAAAGATCATAGGCTTCAGTATATAGAGCATGAACAGAAAAATTATATATTTTCGTGGGGTTAACACATATATTTTGAGAAAATTTCAAAAATATGAAATACTATTTTAATGCATAGTTGCATCATTCACTAACATATGATGAAGGTCAAAGAAGTTTGGAACCTTTGTTGTCTCTGTTTCTCTAGAGAATAGCGATTTTATATTGGTTATTCTTCCAATTTAGGGAGTATTATGAAGTTTTGCTAAATTAATTGACAAAAAATTAAAAAGATGTTCATGTACCATGAAACAGATTTAATATACATTAATACAAATGTAGTATGCGTTTAGAAATTTAAAAACAACACTAAAGATCATAGGCTTCAGTATATAGAGCATTTACCGAAAAATTCAATATTTTCGTAGGGGTTAACTCATAGATTTTGAGAAAAAAATAAAAATATGAAAATATTGTTCTAATGCGTAGTTGCATCATTCACTAGCATGTGATGAAGTTCAAAGAGGTTTGGAACCTTTGTTGTCTCCGTTTCTCTAGAGAATAGCGATTTTATAGTGGTTAGTCCACAAATTTAGGGAGTATTATGATGTTTTTCAAAATTAATTGACAAAAAAATTAAAAAGATGCTCATGTATAATGAAAGAGAGTTTAATACACATTAATACAAATTTGGTAAGTGCTTAGAAATTTTAAAACAACACTAAAGATCATAGACGTCAGTATATAGAGCATTAACCGAAAAATTCAATATTTTCATAGGGACACATAGATTTTGAGAAAATTTCAAAAATATGAAAATACTGTTTTAATGCATAGTTGCATCATTCACTAACATATGATGAAGGTCAAAGAGGTTTGGAACCTTTGTTGTCTCTGTTTCTCTAGATAATAGCGATTTTATAGTGGTTATTCTTCCAATTTATGGAGTATTATGAAGTTTTACTAAATTAATTGACAAAAAATTAAAACGATGCTTATGTATCATGAAAAAGAGTTTAATATACATTAATTCAAATGTAGTATGTGTTTAAAAATTTTAAAACAACACTAAAGATCATAGGCTTCAGTATATAGAGAATTTACCCAAAACATTCAATATTTTCGTAGGGGTTAACACATAGAATTTGAGAAAAATTAAAAAATATGAAAATACTGTTTTAATGCATAGTTGCATCATTCACTAACATATGATGAAGTTCAAAGAGTTTTGGAACCTTTGTTGTCTCCGTTACTCTAGAGAATAGTGATTTTGTAGTGGTTAGTCCACCAATTTAGGGAGTATTATGATTTTTTGCAAAATTAATTGACAAAAAATCAAAAAGATGCTCATCTACCATGAAAGAGAGTTTAATATACATTAATACAAATGTAGTATGTGTTTAGAAATTTAAAAACAACACTAAAATCATAGGATTCAGTATATAGAACATTAACCGAAAAATTCAATATTTTCGTAGGGGTTAACACATAGATTTTGAGAAAAAATCAAAAATATGAAAATACTGTTATAATGCATAGTTGCATCATTCACTAACATATGATGAAGGTCAAAGAGGTTTGGAACCTTTGTTGTCTCTGTTTCTCTTGAGAATAGCGATTTTATAGTGGTTACTCTTCCAATTTAGGGAGTATTATGAAGTTTTACTAAATTAATTGACAAAAAATTAAAATGATGCTCATGTATCATGAATGAGAGTTTAATATACATTAATACAAATTTATTATGTGCTTAAAAATTTTTAAACTACACTAAAGATCATAGGCTTCAGTATACAAAGCATTTACCCAAAACATTCAAAATTTTCGTGGGGGTTAACACATAGATTTTGAGAAAATTCAAAAATATCAAAATATTGTTTTAATGCATAGTTGCATAATTCACTAACATATGATGAAGGTCAAAGAGGTTTGGAACCTTTGTTGTCTCCGTTTCTCAAGAGAATAGCGATTTTATAGTGGTTAATCTACCAATTTAGGGAGTATTATGATATTTTGCAAAATTAATTGACAAAAAATTAAAACGATGTTCATATACCATGAAAGAGAGTTTCATATACATTAATACAAATGTATTTTATGTTTAAAAAATTTTAAACAACACTAAATATCAGAGGCTTAAGTATATAGAGCATTTACCGAAAAAATCAATATTGTCGTAGGGGTTAACACATAGATTTTGAGAAAAATTCAAAAATATGAAAATGTTGTTTTAATCCATAGTTGCATCCTTCACTAACATATGGTGACGGTCAAAGAGGTTTGGAACTTTTGTTGTCTCCGTTTTTCTAGAGAATAGCGATTTTATAGTGGTTAGTCCACCAATTTAGGGAGTATTATGAAGTTTTACTAAATTAATTGACATAAAATTAAAACGATTTCTATGTACCATGAAAGAGAGTTTAATATACATTAATACAAATGTAGAATGTGTTTAGAAATTTTAAAACAACACTAAAGATCATAGGTTTCAGTATATAGAGCATTTACCGAAAGATTCAATATTTTAACACATAGATTTAGAGAGAAATTCAAAAATATGAAAATATTGTTTTAATGCATAGTTGTATTTTTCATTAACATATGATGAAAGTCAAATTGTATGAAACTTTTGTTGTCTCCGTTTCTCTAGAAAATAGCGATTTTATAATAATTTTTTTTTAAACACACTTATATTAAATGATCAAACCAAAGTTGGTGAAGCCATTAAGGCCAATTCAAAAGATAGAATCTGCTTTACTAGCTTATCAGCCTCTACATTTCTCTTCCTAGAGATCCAATTAAAAGAAATACATTCAAAAGATAAAGTAAGAGCTTGGAAATCAGCCAAGATCCCATAGAGACCAGTCAAGGATGTGTCTTTTTTTAGCGCTTTCACAAGCACTGCGGAGTCCGATTCGCAACGGATTCTTGTAAGTCTGTGTTTTCTGCACTTCCAAATTTCCTCTCTGAGAGCCAGGGCCTCAGCTGCTAAAGGAAACCTCACATGGTGAGCCAGTACTGAGAAAGCAGATATTCTGTCCTCAGCTTCCACTATCCATCCTAGTCCTGCGACGTTCAAAGTCTCATTCCACGCAGCATCAGATTTGATGATAATGCAGTTTGGGGGAACATGGATTAACAGTGGGGGAACATGGATTAACAGTGGGGGGACAGCAGTAAGGGGGCTGGATAATATTTGACAGGATCCCCATTCCCGGGCCAAGGCGATAGCTTTGATAGAGTTTCAGTTACAGAGGCGTGCTTGTCGTTGAAGACCTGGTTGTTTCTTGCCGTCCAGATTCCCCATAGGATCCAGGGGGCGAGTTGTCCTTCTACTCCCGTTGGTGGTAAGTTCTTCCTTGAAATCAGGTGGTTAGTTTACCAATTTATAGTGTACACTTTGAGCATATAACGTAGTGTACACTAGGGTGTACACCATATCGTACAGTAGAGTGTATATTGGAGCGTACATATGAGCGTACACATGAGCATACACTAATGCGTACACTGGAGCGTACACTAGGGTGTACAATGTAGCGTACAGTAGTGTGTACACCGTAGTTTACACTAGGGTGTATATAGGAACGTACACTGTAGTGTACACGTGAGTCTACACTGGAGCGTACACATGAACGTAAACAGCGTACACCAGGGCATACACTGGCATACACATGTGTGTACACTTGAGTGTACACGGGAGCGTACACTGAGCATACACGAAGCGTATACAACATAGCGAATATTGTAGTGCACAACATCGCGTACATCATAGTGTTCAGCGTAGCATACACTAAGGTGTACAAAGTAATATACATCGAGCTATATTATAAGGTACACACTGTTGTACAACGTAGTGTACAATATACACTATGCAGTACACGAGGGTGTACATCATAGCGTACATTAGGGTGTAATCGGAGTGTGCACCATAGCGTGCAATAGGATGTACACCGTAAGGTACAATATGGTGTACATCAAAGTGTACACTGTAGCTTACACGTGAGTGTACACTGGTGCGTACAATAGAGCGTACACATGAGCTACACGTCGTACACCTTAGCGTACACTAGATTGTACATCGGAGCGTACACCATAGTGTACACGTGAGCGTACACTAGAGCGTACACTTGGACGTACACGGCGTACATCGGGGCATACACTAGCATACAGATGGGCGTACACAGGGGCATACACATGAGTGTACACCAGGCGTATATTGTAGTGTACACCACCGTAGTATGCAACATAGCACACATTGTAGTGTACAACTTTGCGTACACTGTAGTGTACAACGTAGTGTATACTAAGGTGTACAAAGTAATGTACATCAAGCTATACAATTGGGTACACTCCTTTGTACAACTTAGTGTACAGTCCGTCGTACAACACAGTGTACACTCCGGTGTATAACATAGTATATATCGAGCTATACAATTGGGTACATTCTTCTGAACAACTTAGTGTACACTCCCTCGTACAAAATAGTGTACACTCCGTTGTACATTGGAGTGTACACGTGAACATACACTGGTGCATACACTAAAGCATAAACGTCGTGCTATGTACACCTTAGCGTACATTAGGGTGTACAATGTAGCGTACACTAGTGTGTACACCGTAGCATACACTAGGGTGTACATCAGAGCGTACACTGTAGTGTACACGTGAGTGTACACAGTGTACACTAGCATACACATGGGGGTACACTTGGGTGTACAACATAGCATACACTATGTTGTACACTGTAGTGTACAACATTGCGTACACTGTAGTGTACAATGTAGCATACACTTAGATCTACACCGTAGCGTACAGTAGGGTGTACAATGTAAAATATATATGTATACTGGGGAAGCACACCAAATATACACCTATGTATACACGTATACTGAAGTGTATACCGTGTACATCAGAGTGTACACCAATGTGTACACATATGTGTATACGTATACTGAAGCATACACCATGTACACCGCAATGTACATCAAGTGTACACCACATTGTACACTGTAGTGTATTGTACACTGTAGTGTACACCGAAATTATCCATACTCTTGAAAACTTCCTCGGCTCCGGATTTTGAGTACAAGCTGATCAGCGAGTTACAGAGAACCGAATCAAGCTCCATCCCGAACTCGATGTTTCCGTAAAGAAAATAGTGTTAATGGATGCAAGACTTGAGGAGAGAAAATAAAGTGATAGTCTTTGGATCATTTTTAGGTTCCACATTTCTTAAGTTTTAGTCAAAAGTCATCAAATTATAAAGTCAAAAGGTTAGAAATGTTACTAATTATTTCTCTCGGTTGCAAGTATGTTTTTTCTCAGTTAAAACTTATGGTGACTCTTCTCACAGTTGTAAACTTAGTGCGACCCTTTGTCATAAGCAACTCAAGAAAAACTTACTAATATATGGCTTGGATTAATTTCTCAAGACTCCTGTTTTGAATTTCATTTATGAAACGTATAAAATCAACGTGTACACTAACTTAGAAAATGATGTAAAAACAATAATTTTTGTAGTGTCCATCCCGTGAGACAAGCTCAGTGAGTAAAAGTTTTCGGGTTAAGCTAAGCCAGTTTTTAGGTTATACGTAAGTGTAGGAACGTACATTGTTTCCACAAAAGAATAAAACAAATTGAATGGGAAATTCAATCGAGCTAGTTCGTGATAAAACGTAGGATTGGTTTTATGCAGCTCATGCATGTTATATTTGTTTAACAAGCTAGTTCCATGCACGTTCAATATGTTAATGTCGAAAATACAAGTTTTTATCTTAAACGTTAGGATTAGTTGACACTTAGCTATCATAAATTAATGTTTGAACATGTATGTATATCAGTTTCTATGTATGCCAGAGCAAGCCCGGGAAAATTAGAATACGAGGCCGGGCTGGGGCGTGATTTTCCGATTGGGGGGTTAGATTTTACGAAATTTAAAAGTAGAGGCGCATATCAAAACATATATGAAGTTGAGGGTCTTCCTAGCTATTTGGGAAAGACTTATTCGCTTGTCTTCTCCGTGAAAGATGTGGAGTGGGCAAACCAGTCATCATCGGACATGTAACCAGGCCACGTAGAAAGAACCATCGATCACCGTTCGTAATAAATTATGAATAAATCGTCGATCCAGATCACGCCATGTCATCATTTGATATTTTTTTTTAACTCATTTTTCTGTATCTTCTTCTCTAAGGGAAACGTTTTTAATACCAGAGCGCACTTCTACCAAATATCTCAGCTAACTCCAACGTACGTGAAAGAAGGAAGAATGGCGAAATCTCAGATCTGGTTTGGTTTAGCCTTAGTCGCGTTGCTGGTGGTGTCAGCTGTAGCGGACGATGTGGTTGTGTTGACGGAGGATAGCTTTGAGAAGGAGGTTGGTAAAGATAAAGGAGCCCTCGTCGAGTTTTACGCTCCCTGGTAATTGGATCATTCCTTTCGATCGTTCTAGCTTTTCATGAGATCCTTAACTGTTAGATTCGTGGGATTGATAATGTTTTTGATTTGTGGATCCATGATTTGAAATCGATGAATGGAGTATAGTTACTGATTGATTAAAAGTGTGGTTGATTAAATAGGTGTGGGCACTGCAAGAAACTAGCTCCAGAGTATGAAAAGCTTGCTGCAAGCTTCAAGAAAGCCAAGTCTGTCTTGATTGCTAAGGTCATTGTCTCAAGAAATACAGATTGATTTGAGATTCTTACTTATTAGTAACTTGTGTGTGTGTATATTGTTTTGTTGCAGGTGGATTGTGATGAGCATAAGACTGTCTGCACTAAGTATGATGTTAGTGGATATCCCACTATTAAGTGGTTTCCTAAAGGCTCTCTTGAACCCCAAAAGTATGCACCAACTCTTTCTTTTTTAAATCTGATTCTTGAAGCTAATCTATTATTGGATAGACAGTTTTCTTATTTGTATATTTTATTTAACAGGTACGAGGGTCCACGTAATGCTGAAGCTTTGGCTGAATTTGTCAACAAGGAAGGAGGTACTCTCCCTCCCTCCTTTATCATACTAGTAGCTAAAGCTAGTCTAATGTTTAGCCATGATTTATGAGTTACATTAAGTTTGTGAAATGTTTTATCATTTGTTTTTGGGGATTTTGTTCTATGATGATACACATTGAATGGCACCACTCTCTCAACATTGCATTAGGATATAGGGTCATTTTTACTCTTGTAAAATTCTTGTTTCTAATCCTCAGTCATAACCGTTCTTGTGTACTTACACCTATGTTGCAAACAACTTGCTTATTTGCTGAACAAATATGTTTCTCAGGTACCAACGTCAAATTGGCTGCAGTTCCACAATATGTAGTTGTGTTAACACCTGATAACTTCGATGAGATTGTACTGGATCAGAACAAAGATGTCTTGGTCGAGTTTTATGCCCCATGGTAACTATTACTACTATCTCTTTCTTCACGTCTCATGGTTTTGCTTTTCATGCCGTTTTCTAATCTCTGAGGTTTAAATCTTTCCAGGTGCGGCCACTGCAAGTCCCTCGCTCCTGTATACTCTCTCTCAACTATTTGTCTACTCTTGTTATAACAATAGTCTACTTTCACATTCTTATCAATTTTGTTGTTGTATGTTTTTCTTATCCGTCAGGTATATGAAAAGGTAGCCACGGTGTTTAAGCAGGAAGAAGGTGTAGTCATCGCCAACTTGGATGCTGATGCACACAAAAGCCTTGGCGAGAAGTAAGTTGGACAAGGATGTTTTACTATTACGGATATCACTTTATTAAATTCGTAGAACCGAAGGATGTATATCTTAATTATTTTGTTCCACACCTAGGTATGGAGTAAGTGGATTCCCAACATTAAAGTTCTTCCCAAAGGACAACAAAGCCGGTCAGGATTATGACGGTGGAAGGGACTTGGATGACTTTGTAAGCTTCATCAATGATAAAGTTGGGACCAGCAGAGACAGTAAAGGGCAGCTTACTTCAAAGGTAATTAAAAAAAAAAAAAAAACATGTCTCTTGTAGAATCACATAATTCAATCTAAACTTTGTAAGCTTTTGTTGATTCGTATCTCTCTTTTTGATATAGGCTGGTGTAGTTGAAAGCTTAGATGCGTTGGTAAAGGAGCTAGTTGCAGCTAGTGAAGATGAGAAGAAGGCAGTCTTGTCTCGCATTGAAGAGGAAGCTAGTAACCTTAAGGGCTCCACAGCAAGGTATGTTGTAGTAACAGCGTTTAAATCGAATAAGGTTGGTTGTTTCTTTTAATTCCTGAGCTTAAATGATGATGGTCTTTCTATATATAATAGGTATGGAAAGCTTTACTCGTCACTCGCAAAGAAGTACATAGAAAAAGGGTCAGGCTATGCTACAAAAGAAGCTGAGCGGCTTGGACGCGTCCTCAGCAAGGTCTAAACATCATTACTCTGTCTCTCTCTATATATATATATTTTAGCTATTTACATTCTAGAAACAATAGAGACTTTTGTATTGACATTTTTAATGGTGTTTTCGGTGCAGTCGATGAGTCCGGTGAAAGCTGATGAGTTGACTCTCAAGAGAAACATTCTGAACACGTTCGTTGCTTCTTCTTAGAAGCCAAACGATTGAAGAATAGGAGTCGTCGATAGACTTTATATAACTGATTTGAACCTGCTGTTTATGAGGTTTTATGTCTGTCTGTCAAGATTTGTGTTCTGGTTAATTCTGAAACTCTTTTGAACCAAGTTTCTCGGTCTTTCGTACGATAATCATAAAAAGAACTTGTTTTTGCTTTCTCTAATGCGAGTTACAAATTTTCAGCTCTTATAAATTCTCTAATGTGAGTTGCTCAATGCATGGTACACTTGTACGAATCAGTAAAAATAAAAGGTTCATCTATCACAGTACTACTAATCTCTGCGTGAATGCATCCCTCTTTTAAAGTAACACTACGGTTACTAAGAATAAGATAACATGTGCTCTTGGAAGTTTTGTTATTGTGGTTATCAATCAAATCCAATATCCAATGTAATCTCAAATGTTCACTGTAATTTTTGTATATGTTCAAAAAAGAACAAGTTATTTAAAGGCCTTTTTCAACCGAAGGAGACTAGTTTTCAACAAAAATGGCCCAGCCTCATCCGACACAAATTATAAGCCTGGCACATCAAAAACAAAATAAAACATTTTTTCCTCTGCAAATTTTGAATATTCAGTCTCTCCATCCCTAATTCCTACCTTGTAGTTGGTTCGTATTTTTTCGGAGTAGAAATAGTCCGTCATGTATTCTTAGGAGTAGAAATAGTAGGACGAAAAAGCGAAAAATCAGAAACTATATTTTTCTCATATAAATCAATAAATCAGACATCCTGGGAGAAATCAGCTCGTATAACCACTTGATCTAATTTAAATGGACAGCTGAGGGAAAAAAAAAATTCCTACCTCGTCTTGATTATAACACATAGTTCAGTTTGTGAAAACGATTTCCAGAAGCTTAATGAAAGAGTAAACAGTACTCGAAATGCATAATGCATGTGATAACATATACCGTAAAATCAAATTAAAGTCCCATATCAGAACGCAAAACAGAGCAACACTATTCATATTCTTAAAAAGCCGGCAACCACCACCGCATGCACGGAGGGGAGAGGCAGCCTTCAACAAAACTCGCCGAGAAAAAAAAATGAATACAAAGCAAAGTCAAAAACCATGAACAATCTGACGACACTTATTCTTAATCCATCGGAATCCATTCTTGAAAGTCGATTTAACTTTTCCTTCCACCGTATATGCTTTATACCTCGCGATTCTCTTCTTCCTCTTCATCTCTGCATCGTTTACACCCCAAGACGGCCTCGTCGACGATGCATTGCTCCTACGCGCCGCCACTTCCCCCGGCGGAGTCTGCAAAGACGGAGGAAAATCTTGAGTCCCGTAGATCTGATTACTTCCTCCAACGCCGTAGCCTTTACCGCTCACGATTTCTGTCCTCCGGTCAACCACGTAGGTTCTCTGACCCGACCCGGATCCATACCCACCTTGCCCGGCCATTTTCTCCCTTGCTCCGGAGCGTTCGGGGTTAATTAGACTAGAGGAGAAATGACAAAAGATACAGAAAGAAATTCAGGCGGTGGAGAACTCGAACTCCTGTTTGGTCTTTTTGTCGTTATTTTTTAATGAAGGTTTTGTTCTTTTTTTTTACGTTTAAACAAAATTAAGGTTTTATTTATATAAGTAAACTGTAATATACATTTACAGCTCACTACTAGCTTAGGATACCTGAACCATTCTGGATTCACTGTACTTGTTTGTTTTTCGTTTAGGTAGTATTGAGTAATACAACCACTCTGTTTTTTTTTTTTTTTTTTACAACCACTCTGTTGGATATGTATATTTATTTTTTACAATATGGCAGCTGTTCATTTTCAATACAGTAAAAAATTTAAGCGATTCCTTAAACATACGCTGTCATGCATGCACAAACAAGAGATTGTTAATTAAATCTAAAATGTCTAATTTATACAGTTGTAATTAGGAAGAGACTGTGCATACGTTATTATACGTGTTGATTCCAGTTTTTAGTTTGAGTTCTTTCTGTTTTGTATAAAAACAACTACTAATCTCATAAAAGACAAAAAAAAATCATATAGATTAATTCCATACAGTTTGATTAAGTTTTTGTTTTGTTTGGATTCAGTTTCAGTTTTATCAGCTAACAACTAAATAAGGATATCTTCTTAATGTGGATTAAAAATGTGTCTTTTTTCTTGGGTTCAAGTTTGTCTTATGTAAAATTTCATAAAACTAACTAGGATGTGAAATATGATCTGCTTAACGGATCCATCCTAAGTCATAAAGTTTTCTGTTGGCATCCAGCAGAATGGGCATATACAGACACTAGGCCTTCCATAAATAAGTTACAGGCCAACTTTGAGTAAGGCCTATGCACATTGCACACTCCGGAACCACAGAAGTGACATGCAAGGAGTTGGTAGTGTTGTGTAGTTGGTTCGTCAGTCGTCACACTCTTTGTTACCTATTCTATAATAAGCGCACAAAAAGCAGCATGGAACATTCATCTTTGGTTGGTCCTTATATCAGTCTCTCTGCATTCAAAATTTTCGTTCCGATATTCCATATTATTATACGCTGACATATACTAATTAAAATACTAGAAACAAATTTTCCCAATTGATGATTAAACGAAGGTCCAAACAAACATTAAATCATCATCCAAAAAGAGAAAGAAAAGTGCAATTCACGTGATCAGAAGGGACGAAAAGAGATCCAAGGGTTAAAATTCGTTCAGGGGGTTGATGGTATTACAAACATTTATTGCAACAGCAATCATCTCGCTGTATGATATCTCTTTATGCTTTTTAATTAAAAGCTAGTCTTGACTTTTCATTCTGGATAATATGATAATTTCGTTGTTTTGTCGGATGAGAAACTCGATAGATGCTTACTAACTTTAAAAGTTGTCCTACGTGAAAGACTTTGTTATTTCGGAATAAAAATAATTGATTAAGTATATCGCATGATATTTACGTAATCGAATATGCAAATACATCGATCCATGCTCTTTATAAATAAACCAAGAAGTCTCCCTCTCTTTAACTAAAACTCTCCACTGCTCTCTCTCTCTCTCTCTCTCTCTCTCTCTCTCTCTCTCTCTAGATCTGTAGATAAAAAATACAATTACATATATACGGTGAGAGTGTGTGATGAAGATAAGGTATTGGCAGAAGTCTAGAGGATACGAAAGGCTTGATGGTTCGGCGAAGAAAGCGAAATCTGGTGGGAGAAATGTGAAGCGAGTCAAGTTTGATCGGACCAAGAAGAGACGGTTTTGGAGGATCAAGATAGTGCCGAAGCTGAGGGTCTTGAAAAAGGCGTCGCCTAAGAAGCTTTTAACGTGGCTTCGAGATGCTTACGTCAATATGATGCTGAGCTTCGCAAATTCTCGGGTCATTGAGTCGTCTTACGGGTTCGGTGAATATGGGTACGGGTCGGGGTTAGCGTCGAGGGAGTATGATGAGAAGAAACTGGTAGAGATTTACAAATCTATGTTGATGGCGCAGGGGTCTCTCGTACACCGCGACGTACCTAAACTTTCGGCTGATTCTATAAAACTTTCACCTCTTATGTAATTACATCGATTTAGTTGCACTAAAACAAAATATATATGGGGATTATCGATGTTAAAGTTGTGATTGTAATCTGTGTTAAAGTTACAGTTCTGAAACTATCAAATACTATATTAATCAAATAATAGTGGATCCAACCTTTTATAAAATGGTTTGCATTTATGAGGTGTTGGCATGGAGAATAATTTAGTGTAATGTTTTCGAATAATATAAGTATTTGGTTGACTTTTGGTTTGCTTGACCAACTACAATCGTATCTTTACTTGTGGTTATGATTTTGTGAGTACCGACCAATTATAAGAACATTGTACAAGTTACGAGTACTTGGTTGTGTCCAAAGCATCAAGTCTCTAAGAACCGTCATTGCTTACATCATATACAGCGACTCAATGATTTTGCATTGCGTTTATATTATTTGAGATGATTCCGTAGTAATCTAATCATCCAACCCTAATATGCTTAGTTGTCTTTGTATTACGTAATTCATATATCCACTTTCCCGTGACTGGTTTCACTATGTTTTTGAAATGTGAATAGAGAGACTGTTTCACAATAGCCAGTGAAAAGAAAAAGATAAGAAAGAGAGACTAATTCGACAAAGTGTTAACTTTATAACTAAACAAAAAGAGAGTCAACAAATGTTTTTTTTTTCATTTGCCATTGAATTTAGAAAATTACTACCAAGTAAAAATGTGTGATCAGTTTAACAAAAATACAAATTGGATTCATGATGTGAGTTTTATAACACGGAACGGGCCAAGTTTACCTACTAGTACGAAGTCAGCAATCATCCGTAAGCAAGGCTTAGACTTGGCCTGGACGTTTTTACCCAAGACGAAGTATCTACCATATAAACCCGACCCGAAAAAATCAAAACCGTATCCAAACCGTTATACAAAAATATTTGGACTTACGAACTTAGTACTTTTGGGTTTGGGTATAACTCGAACCGAACTGAAATCCGAACTAAGATATGAAGATATCCGAAATTAGTTAATTTTTTTTATATATGTTAAGGTAATTTAAATATTTTATATTATTCTAAAAATTTTGTAGTTTGTTTTATTTGTATTTGAATAATTTTTAGTTAGTTGTGATAGTTTAACTAATTTTTAATTAGATTTGTGAATAAATTTTATAATTTGAATTCTTTTTTGTCAAATTTTCAGATATTAAAAAAATATTTTTTGATGATTTTAAACATTGGTTACAATCTGAACTGAACCGAACCCGGAATGAACTGAACCCAATCCAACCCGATATTAGAAAAATCCAAATAGGATTTATGAGCATAATACCGAAAACCGAAAATCCGAATAAACCAAACCGAAACAGCTCCCGACGCCGAGGCCTAGCTGAACAGTTTAATTTGTAATTATAATGTTTTGAAACCCAGTAAATGCATATAAAATCCTTATAGGCCCAAAGTAAAAGTCAATATTTGTGAACCATTAAACAAAAAATAATGGGTTAGTAAATAAATAGAAGTTGATGGTGGAGGTGGGAAGAGGACCCCACATTGAAGTTCTAGTTGGCCCATGTTACTAGGCCTGGCTTAAGTAACATGGTCAGGTGAGGTCGATAAAGTCAAGCCCAGCCTGCACATCCATAAGCAAAAAATAAAATAAAAGTTATTACAAGCATTTACGGCATGGGGACGGGACCAGAGTTTGGTGATTGGTTGGTTGGTTGGGTCTGGCTCTGATTCGTTAATAATTTTAGTAATTTATTTTAGAAAAACGAGAGCCAATCAAATAAAAACAATTGAATTTTTCTCGTCGTCTCTCCCTCCTCTCCTCTCGTTGAACAGACAAAAAAAAACACAAACACGGCTCTGTTCTGTTTCTCTAAAGATTCTTCCCATGTTCTGTTTGTCGTACTATTGATATGATCTTCCTTCAGATTCATTTTTAACTCCGTTGACTCAGAATATTTCGTAAGAGATGGAGAAATAAGACTCCGACTCTGACTCGAGATCCTCTTCCTCGGCCATGCGACGCTGCTTCGCCGCCGCCATATCCCTCTCCAGAGAGGAATCAACCTTTTTGTCATTCTCTTCTTCGAAAGTAATCTTCCACAAGGCTCTTCTTATTCGTTCAGATCCAAGAGATGTCCGCTAATTCTCATCCTACTACCAATTCCACAAATGTCCTCTGTAATGCTGCCGCCGGTGCCGCCGCCGGTAATTCTCCGATCTAGTAACGAAATTGCGTAAACTTATCTCGATTTAGAAAGCTGAATACTTTTTGTTTGTGGGGGATTGGGGATTGGGGGTAGGGGTAATTGCGGCAACGTTTGTGTGTCCTCTTGACGTTATAAAAACGAGGTTTCAGGTTCATGGCCTCCCTAAGCTTGCTCATCCCAACATCAAAGGTTTCTCCTTTTTTGTTCTTTTCTATATATTGTCTTCTTGTCCAATGACCCACCAAAATGCTCTGTTTCATGACCCCGATGATTGTCTTGTCTTGTCCTGTCCTTTGGGGTTGGTCAGGTAGTATAATTGTTGGGAGTCTTAAGCAGATCTTCAAGCAAGAAGGCACGCGTGGCTTATACCGTGGTCTTTCCCCTACCGTCATGGCTCTTCTCTCCAATTGGGCGGTGAGTGAGTTCAACTTCTTCTTGTACCTCTTTTGATCCTGGAGGAACTTAAGTAGATTTTCTTGTTCTAAACAACTTGTAACTTTTCTTTTTTTTGGCAGGTTTATTTTACAATGTATGACCAGCTCAAGAGCTTTTCAATCTCAAATGGTTAGTCCAAAAAAACATTTCTTTATAGCTTCATTAGCTTCCGTTTTTTTGGTTCATTCATTCAACAATGGAGTTAATATTCTTTATTTTTAACATACAATTAGATAAGGATCACAAATTCAGCGTTGGTGCTAACGTAATGGCTGCCTCTGGTGCTGGAGCTGCTACTACTATTGCCACTAATCCTCTTTGGGTTGTCAAGACTCGACTCCAGGTCCGTTTTCTTTTCATTTTAGTGAAAATAAAGGAACTGTTAATTAGTACAACCCTACCCTGTCTTACTTAACAATGTGGTATTTGCAAAAATAGTACCAAGCGTTTCCATTTGTTCCTATAGAACCTCACCACACATAGATGTAAATTTAGAATATTGATTCGTCTTCAGACACAAGGAATGAGAGAGGGTGTAGTGCCATACAAGAGTACACTCTCTGCTTTAAGGAGAATAGCTTACGAGGAGGGGATCCGCGGATTGTACAGTGGACTTGTGCCTGCACTAGCCGGTATCAGTCACGTTGCCATTCAGTTTCCTACTTATGAGATGGTCAAAACCTACTTGGCCAACAAAGGTACCTAACTTTTATTTATTTACTTATCCCCATTTTACATCTTTGTGGAGGAGATTAGCTAAAAGTGTGTGAACTCAACAGGTGATAAGTCAATCGATGATCTGAATGCTCGTGATGTAGCAGTTGCCTCTTCAATCGCTAAGATATTTGCTTCCACATTAACCTACCCGCACGAGGTGGTACGAGCTAGGCTGCAAGAGCAAGGACACCACAGTGAGAAACGTTACTCCGGGGTAAGAGATTGCATAAAGAAAGTGTTTGAGAAAGATGGTATTCGGGGTTTTTACAGAGGATGTGCCACTAATCTCCTGAGAACAACGCCTGCTGCAGCTATCACGTTCACTAGCTTCGAAATGGTTCACCGTTTCCTAGTCACTCACTTACCTTCATAGCTAAGCTCTATACTTCAGATTGTTTTTTTTTTTAATGATGATGATGACGACTAGATGTGTGGGTTTAGTGAGGTAAACATGATTGTTTTTACAGAATTAAAGAAGTTTATTTACTCCCTTTTTTTGGGGTGGAATAGATCAAAATAGGAGTTATAGGTTTTTGGACAAAGCCTTTAGATTCAGCTCACATGCTTTTATGTTTCTGTTGGAGAAATCAGAAGATGTGTGACTGTGCGTAGTGGTTTCTTAAGAAGAGAAACTTGGAGAGATCCACAAATAATATGCCATCTTCTTTGCGTTGTAAAAGACTGATTCTTTTATCTCTCTCTCTATCTTTTTTGTTTCTTTTCATATTTTTATGAAAGAGAGAGAGAGAGAGTTTGTGATCTCTCAGTCGCCTTTGATGGTCGACCAGCTGGACTTCATTAGTTCATGTTACTCCTGTAAGATGTAGCTTGTGATATAAACCCACATTTAACAACTAGACAGTTTCACCACACTTGGTTATAGTATTTTTCTTCAGCCCATTTGTAAGCTCAAATGCTCTAATCGCCTAGTTTATTTGAAAATATTAATCGCCATTTGTTTTTTTTCATTTATGTTCCATCATACTCTGTCAGCTCGAAAAAATTGAGATGGGAGACAAAATAAACATATGGGGACACAGCTTGGCTCAATCCAACAAATATCTTCATTTTCACTGAGGCACCTAATCCTGCGACCAAGTGAAGTAGAAATAAAGTGTGCATTACATGAATAGGGCATAACTCTCTAAACAGGAAACCAACACATGAAAACGCTGTAAGATTTTTCAATATTAACGACGTGCATTCTCGTCTTCCCTTGCAACAATATTATTTCTGATTTTCTGTGGATGCATCCACACATTTGCATACATGTTTCTTTTATATCGAGTTTTATTTGAAGAAATTCCTGATTAAGCTAAACAACAAAAAAGAAACCGAAAAAGGGAAACCAAATAAAAAAAGAAGGTATGAAAAAGGAATCATATGAATCGAAAGTACATCTTTTGTGAAGAAGCATCATAGTCATGACAACATGTGATCGCAGCATTCTGTACGTAGTAGCTAGCTCCATACGATTTAACAACCATGTTTGTTTGTGGGATCGGATCGGATCGGCATTACATGTGATGTGAGTGCGGTGAAATCATCAATTCGAAAAATTCTTTCTTCTTTTTCCATAGGATGTGAATCATGTGATATAATACTCTTACTACAGTATATGCTAATATAAAGCTACAAAAATATATCATGTTTTACAGTAATAAAGTTAAGTAATTTGATGCTTTAATCAATATGACTAATCATCTCTCTTGTCGTGATTCCAGTGCAAAAACACAAGGATGATGGATAAATGACGCCGCATAGTTTTTTTTTTTTTTTTGTCAAATTTACAATGATTTTTCTTAAAACAGTTCTTTCTAGTAATGATTTTTTTATAGTGCAAGATGTAGCTTTTCTTAGCAGTGTCCATGTTAGGTACTATCTTTTTCTTGGAAAGTATAATCAGAATAATTGTTATCATCATTGTTGATATATACAAAATATAAAAAAAATTTCGTTAATCTCTTTAAAACAATGGAATAAAGTGGATTATTAGGGGATAAAAAGATGCTTTAATTCACCAGAAAAATAAAGGGGCATCGAAACATCAAAACTGTCTTCTTGGAAGTATGATTGAATCTCACATGCTCTGTTTCTCCTCTTTATTCTTTTCTTTCTCCTCAATTTTGTTTAACCACCTAAAGTTTTTATAAAGGTAAATGCAGTAAATCATTATGTTTACACATAAGGACAATATACAAATAATTCTTATGTTTCATAACCAAAGTCAAAAATATATTTTATTAGTCGACTCTTTGATCAGGTAGCAGTTTGAAATTTCAAAATATATAGTTTTCAATTATTCAGGCGAGTGATTGCTAAGCCAGGGACGGATCGGGTATTCAGACAATTTTAAGATATCCGGATCCGGATCCTTATCTGACGGATCCATAATTTTACTATCCTTATCAGGATCCGGAGTTCTCGGATATCCGAGTGTCGGATATCCTTCTAAAAATTGTAATATCCGGCGGATATCCGGATCCGGATTTGGATCCTTAAAATAAATAAAAAATAATATTAATATATATATAAAATATTAACAATATTTTTTTAAAAATATATATATAATGTCTTTAATTATTTTTATGTACAATATTACAAAATTTACATAAAATTTATATATACTATTATAAAAATAAAAATATATTAAATAAAATTAATTTATATATATAGATATTACTATTTGTGAAATATTTATTAATAAAACTTACGAATCCGGATATCCGGACTTAAAAATTAAGATATCCGGATCCAGATCCGACTTTGACGGATCCAACATTTTACTATCCGGATCCGGATTCGGCCTCTCAAGATATCCAGATTTTCGGATCGGATCCGGATCGAATCTCGGATCGAATCCGGATCTCGGATAAAAGTCTCGGGCCTGGTCATTGCTCATGCAAAACGACTAAATAGAAAATGTCAATAAGAGACGTGTCAAAAATCTATTCGCTTGTGCTATTGACTTAGGTAACCGTCGGTCGTAGTACCCTCCGTAGTTGAATTCTTTGTGCGACGTGGTCCCCGTCAGAAACGCTCTACGTGGGGTTACCTGCTAGGCTCGCATTCCCAACCTGATTAAGTTCGGGTCCGAGGCAGCAGTTTGAATTTTTTGAACGTTGAAGCTAACCCACTTCGGTTCGTCTATGCGCATTTTCCTTTTCTAAATAAGATTATTATAACCTTACTATAAAATCTATATGTAATAGCCTAACCGGATATCTTAATCAAAAATATTGCCGTCAATGTTTGGTGGTGTGGTGATCTCATCGACACCGTCGGATGTTGATATGTTGCCCATATACAATGTTTTCTTTATTATCAACATGGAATTCAGACCGTGATTATAATAAATTTCCATATCAACTAAGTGCGTCCGTTATGGACCAAAAAAGAAATGATCAAATTATTAATCACAGGATTTGTCATTACCAGTTAATCAATATATATTTTTCTAATTGTCTTTTTTAAAGACCAAAAATCTATCTGGTATACAACATTGTTTAATAAATGCGTCATATTCCAAAGTTAAAGCAAAAACACAAAAAACAAATTAGCCATATGAAATTCATTGAATAGTTTTCTCACTTTTATCTTTTCATATTTTCTCAACTTAAAAATAAATATTTTAATCATGTATCAAGATGGTAATATATTTTAGGATCATGCTAATACTTACTATGTTATATTTGTTGTTAAAGAAAATACTAAGTACTATTAAAAAGTACTATATTTAGGAATAATAAAGAGTTAACTAGTTATATATACAAAAAAGGTAAAGTAATGAGCCAACCGTTATATATATAACTTAGTTGGGGGAAAGAATCCTATGCAACTTACCAAATGTAATGAAATGGATCGTTTACTAGAAAAAATGGGGAATAAAATAGTGAAGAGATTGGGTAATGGACCTAAATGGAGTAACTGTGTATTAGGAAAGGAATGTTTCGCCAAACATTCTACTACTTATTTAACAAACAACTTTATAAAAAATAAATAAGCATTCATTGTAATTAAATGTTTAGCTTAGGTCACTCAATGCTAACGTAAAACCTTATTTCTTTGCTTCTAAAGCATTGCAAAGACACATGGAATCAACTTATTCACAACTACTGTTCCATCTACATCGATTTGTTGCCCATTTTAACGATCCCTCTTCTTAATTAATCTTGAGAAATTTACATATAACCAATATCTGAATTTCCTTAAAATTAATAAAATGCAGTAGACTAAACACTAGTAAAACAATTTTTTTTTTTTAATAATTAGCCATATCAATTACCACATTAGATTTGCATTATGTTCATCAAAGATAATCATAATACAATCAAACACGATCCCACATATTTTACTTCCAAATGACAATTTTTAATATCTTGCTTCCAAGGAAAAAAAAGTTGCAATAAAATTTGGATTCGACAAAGACTATACTAGTATAATTAAAGAAATCTAATAATAATAGCAACAACTATCATTTATCATCCAATTCACGCAACAATAAATAAATAAATAATTAGTAACAAACTTAAAAATCGATAGAAAAAGTAAGTAAGGTTAGAAAATCCAAACGGTAGTGGGAGGCTTAACCGAAAAAGATTCTCGCTTGCTCCACACGCGCGGGAAAAAAAGAGCAAAAAAAAAAAACTTCAAATACGTTTTTTTTTTTAATAAACTCCGAAGCTGGAGGTTCGGAGAATGAGAAGGAAGAGTGAAGAAGACAGAGTATAAAGCAGAGAGAGTTTAGCTTTACAACCTTGTATTTGAGAGCATATTCATTCATTCATGGTGCTTAAGAGTATTCTCCTCTCAATTGCTATATACTAAAGGAGACTCTCTCTCTCTCTCTCTCTCTCTCTCTCACATTACCTTTTTCATCATAATAGTAAACTCAATTTCTCTCTCTCCATTTTCTCTGGAGCAAACTAAGACGGGGGAGGGGTAGATGACGACGGAGGATGGAGGAATGAGGTTCACGGTGGCTTCAGTAATGGAGGATGTGTTGCAGCAACACGGAAACGGGCTTAGAGATCATGATCTAGACTCTCGTCGTGCTGAAGAAGCTGGTACTCCATTTATGATTATCCTCTTAGCGTCTAGCTGATGATTACAGAGAATGCTTGATCTGATAAATTGATGTAAATTTTAGTAGCTTTGGATCATTTTGCTGAATATATAAATGTGGATTTTTGTAGCATCGAGGAGATACGAGGCGGCTAATTGGCTGAGGAAGATGGTAGGAGTGGTGGGAGCTAAAGATTTGCCTGCTGAGCCAACGGAAGAAGGTTTCAGGCTTGGTTTAAGAAGTGGAATCATCCTTTGCAAAGTCCTCAATAAGGTTCACCCTGGTTCTGTTTCTAAGGTGACTAGCTTTCCAGCTTTGATTCCTTTTCCAGAGTTGTAGGAACAGGTCTTGATTATAGTTTGTTGGATCAGGTTGTGGAAGGTCCTTGTGAAGCGGTTCTTGTTGCTGATGGAGCTCCTTTATCAGCCTTTCAGTATTTTGAGAATGTTAGGAACTTCCTTGTTGCTATCCAGGATATGGGCTTTCCTACTTTTGAAGCTTCTGATCTTGAGCAAGTATGATTTTTTTTAAAACTTGTTTAGAATCTTCAAGAACAGCTCATGGATAGGCATTTTTTTTAAATTTATTTGTAGGGAGGAAAAGCTTCTCGTATTGTGAATTGTGTTTTGGCAATTAAGTCGTATGATGAATGGAAACAAAGTGGTGGAATTGGAGTTTGGAAGTTTGGTGGTGGCATTAAGCCTCCTTCACTGGCTAAAGCATCATCTTTCGTGAGGAAAAACTCAGAGCCTTTCATGAACTCTTTATCCAGAACCTCTTCTATTAACAACGAGAAGTCTCCTTCTGAGAGTGATTCTAACAACGTGGTTAGCCTCTTTAACTGTCTCCGGTTGTTGGTTCTGTCTTCTGAAGTAGAGTGCTTGATGTATTAAGTGTCTTTGTATTTCTGTTTTCAGTCCAAATCGGGTTCATTGAGCACACTTGTTCGCGCTGTTCTATCAGATAAAAGGCCTGAGGAAGTGCCTAAAGTGAGTATCAAATGACTTCACTTAGTTTCTCAGCTATCTATTTATCTTTGGCATTTCTGTTTATTCTGTATACTTTAAATCGTTTTTCTTTGTTATGTTCTTGATCTAACTGCCTAATGTTGTGATAACAGCTTATTGAATCGCTGCTAAGCAAAGTTGTCGAGGAGTTTGAAAATCGAGTTACAAACCAGTATAAGTTGGTATGTTTTTAACTTTCTTCTGTCACTTGGTTCATAAAATATGTTTTTCGGTTGTGTCAAAACTCTTCTAATCAAAATATTCCTGTCACATGAAGGCCCAAGCAGCCCCATCAGAATCAACTTCTTCACTTAACAGCAGATCATTTCATAAACCTGTTGGTGCAAGAGAGGTAAAGTCTTCACACTTTTTCTGTAAAAGATAGGTTTGAGAATTTCACTGATTGCTGATTGTCATTGTAGAGGGAAGAGAAGAGCTTCAAAGCAATAAAGAAAGACGAAACCAATCAGAAAAACCTGGTTCTTGATGAAGAGATGAAAAATCGACAATTTAAACAACTGACAATCTTCAACCAACAACAAGAAGATATAGAAGTAGGCACTACTACACTACTCCATTTAAAACTTTCTTCGAGTTTAAGATACCATACCACAGATTCTGAGTGTATCTGCTACTCTTTATGTTTTATAGGGACTAAGGCAGACACTCTACACTACAAAAGCTGGTATGAAATTTATGCAGAAGAAGTTTCAAGAAGAGTTCTCTTCTCTTGGTATTCACATCTTTATTCTCTGACTTTCTGAGATAGTTTTGGTTATCCAATAAATTTGAAATTAATTAATGGATCAATATATGTTCACAGGCATGCACATTCATGGCCTAGCTCATGCTGCTTCTGGCTATCACCGAGTTCTTGAAGAAAACCGAAAGCTGTACAATCAAGTGCAGGACCTCAAGGGTAGCATCCGTGTGTATTGTCGTGTACGACCATTTTTGCCTGGACAATCCAGCTTTTCCAGTACAATTGGGAGCATGCAGGACGATAGCATAGGGATTAACACTGCATCAAGACATGGAAAATCAATCAAATCCTTCAGTTTCAATAAAGTCTTTGGCCCATCTGCTACTCAAGGTAAAGAAACTAAAATGCCTCTCTCTTACTCTTTAGTGATTCTGAAGGATATCTCTTGCTCTTTGTAGAGGAGGTATTCTCTGATATGCAGCCATTGGTCCGTTCTGTTCTTGATGGATACAATGTCTGCATATTTGCATATGGTCAAACTGGATCCGGAAAAACATTCACAATGGTAAGATTATAGTTGGAAGATTGTGACATTTTGAATGTAAGAGATCTTATATGTTTTCCCCTTGTATAATTTTCTCTAGAGTGGACCAAGAGATATAACGGAGAAGAGTCAAGGAGTTAACTACAGAGCACTTGGTGACCTGTTTCTTCTTGCTGAACAAAGAAAAGACACATTCCGTTATGATATTGCTGTTCAGATGATTGAAATTTACAACGAGCAAGTCAGAGACCTTCTGGTTATTGATGGAAGCAACAAGAGATATCCTTTTCTTTAGCTTCTTAATCTTCTGATTTAAGTGTGTGTGTTCATTTTTATGTTTCAGTTTCGTGTTCCTTAACGTCTTTGATACGTTAGAGATCAGGAATAGCTCTCAAAAGGGTCTAAGCGTACCGGATGCAAGTCTTGTGCCGGTTTCTTCAACATATGATGTGATTGATCTAATGAAACTTGGGCACAAGAACCGCGCTGTTGGATCAACAGCCTTGAATGATCGAAGCAGCCGTTCTCATAGGTAAAAAAAAGGGAAATCTTTTTAAGAGCAGAGAGAGAGAGAACCCATTAATCTTTAGATGTCTTATGGAAATTATTGTCAATTTTCTTGCAGTTGCTTGACGGTTCATGTTCAAGGAAGAGACTTGACTTCAGGAGCTGTTCTTCGTGGATGTATGCATCTTGTGGATCTAGCAGGCAGTGAAAGGGTAGATAAATCCGAAGTTACTGGAGACAGACTAAAAGAAGCACAGCACATCAACAAATCTCTATCTGCTTTAGGAGATGTGATTGCTTCACTAGCTCACAAGAACCCTCATGTTCCTTACAGAAACAGCAAACTCACACAACTCCTTCAGGATTCTCTTGGTAAAGTATTTGTTCCTGAATATTTGCAGCTTAGAACTCGTTTTGTTCTTAACTTTGTTTGTGCTCATATGTTATATCAGGAGGACAAGCAAAGACATTGATGTTTGTCCACATTAGTCCTGAGGCAGATGCAGTTGGGGAAACAATAAGCACTTTGAAGTTTGCGGAGAGAGTAGCTACAGTTGAGCTCGGTGCTGCCCGAGTAAACAATGACACTTCAGATGTTAAGGAACTCAAGGAACAGGTATTGTATGCTTTATCTGAATCTCATGTTTTTTAAGTGCATTGGCTGATAGTAGATTAAACTGACTCATACTTGTGCTATAGATTGCTACTCTTAAAGCAGCACTCGCTAGGAAAGAAGCAGGGTCACAACAGAACACTATCATAACAACTCCTGGTGGCTCTGAGAAACACAAAGCCAGAACTGGTGAAGTAGAGGTGATTCAACGCTCTTCTCAAACTCAGTCTTCTGATTTAAAAATCATGTCTCAAATTGGATATTATGATTGCAGATTCATAACAATAGCATCATGACAAAGAAGTCAGAGAGCTGTGAAGTGGAGGAGATTACAGTGAACTCACCACCTTGGCCACCGGTAGCAAGTCCAGGCCAAACCTACAGAGAGGAAGACCCAAGTTTCGGTTCAAGTGAATGGGTTGATAAGGTAATGGTGAATAACAGGCAAGACGAGATGAGAAGAGTGGAGAGTCTTTGGGGAGGAGGAATGACAGACAATGGGATAAGTGTTCTGCCGGAAGATTTTTCAGACAGTTCAAGAATATTCTCTGAACATTCTTACAACATCTTCATGGGAAACAACAACAACAGCGCAGACGATCTAGATGCAGCCACAAGTGAGTCATCTGAGCCAGACTTGCTCTGGCAATATAACCAATCCGCCTCCAAGATGTCATCAACAACAAGCACTATTGAGTCAGCAAAAGCAAAGAAACCTGTCTCAAGACCGATAAGAAGTCCTCAACTCAGGTTCTTTTCGCCTACTACATTGAAACTCCTTTGTGAAACAAGAATATAGAATCTCTGCTAACAGCTTTTTCTTTAACAGGAACACAAACACGGTTACACGTCCTTTAGCGAATGGTCCTCGTGGCACGAAACAGGTTGGTCTTGCTGCTGATATGAAGCGAAAAGCAAGCGTCAGACGTTGAAAGGGCACATTCACTCACACAAGCATAAATATATACATACAGTCGGACACCTGGTTCTTTATTTGATTATTTTCTTCCACTCTGGTTTCTTTTTCTGGTTGTGCAAGTTTCTATATATAACACAGACAATGGTTGATAGCTACAGAATGCAGCAATAGTTTGTTCTTGTTGCTCTTCTTCTCATTCTTGGGTTTTTTTTTTTTTGTCTGTTCTTCTATGTATATTATTTCAGTAGCTGAACATAAACAAGATTTGTATGTAACACTATTGCTTGAGAATTTTTATATTTTGTTTAGAGTTTTTTCTTCTTTTCTCCTTTGATGCAGAGTTGAAACTTCTTCAAATCATAGACCGAGTATTTATGGACAGAACTTAGGTTCACCCCAAACTTTAAATTCACGCTACCTTTTAGCACCAATCAAATTTCCATATAGATTATTAATTAAAAAACATTAAAATAAATAAAAAATAGTTATAAAAAATAAAAAATACTAATTTTAACAACGCTAACGCTTCCACATAAACCCTAAACCCTAAATCTTAAATTCAAAACCCTATAACCTAAATTCTAAACCAAAGTCCAAACCCTATACCCCAAACCCTAATCCTAAACCCTAAACCCTAATCCTAGATCCTAAACCTAAACCCTATATCCTTATACCCTAATCCTATACCCTAAACCCAAACCTTATACCCTAAACCCTAATCCTAGACCCTAAATCCAAATTATATACTTTAAACCCAAAAAATAGACTATAAACCTAAACCCTATACCCTAAACCCAAGTCTTAGACCCTAAACCTAAACCTTAACCCAAACTCTATAGCATCTAAGTTTGGGGTTTGGGTTTAAGATTTACCGTTTGGGTTTTAGGTCTAGGATTTGGATTTAGGGTATAGGGTTTGGGTTTGGGTTTAGGATTTACGGTTTGGGTTTAAAATTTACCGTTTGGACTTATGGTTAAAGTTTTGGGTTTAGGGTATATAATTTGGGTTTAAGGTTTACGGTTTTGGTTTAGGGTCTAGGACTAAAGTTTAGGGTATAGAGTTTAGATTTATAGTCTAGTTTTTGGGTTTATGGTATATAATTTGGGTTTAGGGTCTATGATTAGGGTTTAGGATATAGGATATAGGGTTTGGGTTTAGGGGTTTGGATTTGGGTTTAGAATTTAGGATATTGGGTTTTGAATTTAAGATTTAGGGTTTAGGGTTTATGTGGAAGCGTTAGCATCGTTAAAATTAAAATTTTTATTTTTTGTAGCTATTTTTTATTTAATTTAATATTTTTTAATTAATAATCTATGTGAAAATTTAATTGGTGCTAAAGAGTGGGGTGAATTTAAAGGTTCACCCTAGGGGATGAACCTAAGTTCTGTACAATATTTATTTGATTCATTTCTAATTACTTGCCAATTTTGGCTATATAGTGATAACAAAGGTTGCCAATTTAGGATTACAACGGAAGCTTTTTTACGGGTCTCTTTTCTCCTTAACCATAACTATCATAGACCAATGTTTTAGTTACAGTATTTTTGTTTATTAGTTTACCGTCGAGAATCTATCCGGTTGTAAGACTTATCCCATTGAACCTTTAATTTTAATATAAACATTTGGTGTTAAAAAAGAAGCGACAAAAAGGTTAATAATTTTTCTTTTATTTAAAATTGAAAGATATACTCTATTTATCTGTTGGAAAATGAAAACTGATTTATTAGGCCCAAAATAAATTTTTATTTGTTAGAAAAGGCATTTTAATACTTTTAAAAGTCGACAAAAAATACTTTTAAAAACAAATTTATCGCCCCAATACATTAATTTTCAAAATTCGACCAACCAAGTTGAGAGTTGGTTCGTTGAATCGTTTCTGGAATATAATAATTTGCCATTTGTTAGCCCTATCTTCTGCAACGCCCGCAGCTCTCCACCTTCGTCTCCCCAAGGTACGTTTACAGATTCGTCAAGTCGTAATGCTTAATTTGATGAACTCTTCTCTCGCCTCCTAATTGTGGTACTATTAGGCAGAAGAAGAACCCCATGGCGATTTATGTCGCGTCACGGCGGCTCTCCAGCGGAACAGCTGCGGCGACGCTGCGTTATGCCACTGCTATGAGATCTTATTCAACGTCGTTTAGAGAGGAGAGAGACACCTTCGGGCCGATCCAAGTTCCTTCCGATAAGTTCGGGATCTCATTTTTTTTACCATAACGTCTCGTTGACTATCTCAGTATTGTCTTATCGTTGTTGTTTCTGCGTTAGGTTGTGGGGAGCCCAGACGCAGAGATCGCTGCAGAACTTCGAGATCGGTGGTGAGCGCGAGCGTATGCCCGAGCCTATCGTCCGCG
Organism: Brassica napus; assembly: GCF_020379485.1. Taxonomy (NCBI): domain Eukaryota; kingdom Viridiplantae; phylum Streptophyta; class Magnoliopsida; order Brassicales; family Brassicaceae; genus Brassica; species Brassica napus. Next base: position 187,021 of record NC_063447.1, read on the forward strand.
CTTTCGGCGTCTTGAAGAAGTGCGCTGCCAAGGTAACCTATTAACCTATTATACTCTTATTAGAGGTTTTGGAGATTTCTTGTCATCTATGCGTTGTCGTTTTGAGTGATGACTGATGAGCTGAGTGATTTTAGGTAAACATGGAGTATGGACTTGATCCAACGATTGGGAAAGCGATTATGGAAGCTGCTCAGGAAGTAGCTGAGGGAAAGCTCAATGATCATTTCCCCCTTGTTGTTTGGCAAACTGGTAGTGGCACTCAGAGTAACATGAATGCTAATGAGGTCACTTTCTTCCTTCTCTCATTGTTTAGTCGTACAATACATACAAGGAGGCATTGTGTTTATGTTTTGCTCTTTTAAAATTCTGCAGGTCATTGCTAACAGAGCAGCTGAGATTCTTGGTCGCAAACGTGGTGAAAAATGTGTCCACCCTAATGACCATGTCAACAGATCTCAATCCTCTAACGACACTTTCCCTACTGTAAGCTTTCGCTCTCAATTGCTTGCACTGTTTGTTGTTCCTACTGACTCTCTGTGTTATTGATTTTGTTTTGGTTTTGTCCAGGTCATGCACATTGCAGCTGCAACCGAGATTAATTCAAGGCTCATCCCTAGGTTGAAAACTTTGCATTCCACTCTCGACTCTAAGGTCTCTCCTCTCTTCTCAACTGACAGTTGCTTTGTAGATGTTGCCTTTTAAGGAACATCTTCTGAGCTTTGTTCTTTTTCTCTTTCTAGATATTAATTCCTCTTTGCATATCTGTTGCGTTTGTTAATTTTGCTCTCTGTATTCTGAAATCTTCCAAACTTATCTCGTTTTCTGGCAGTCCTTCGAGTTTAAAGATATTGTGAAAATTGGAAGAACTCACACTCAAGATGCTACTCCTTTGACGCTAGGACAAGAATTTGGTGGCTATGCTACTCAGGTATGCTCTCTACCAAAACTGAAATTCATGTGCAGTCAGGAATTCTTTTTTTAAATTTGGATCCTCATGTTCGCAGGTTAAGTATGGACTTAATCGAGTCACATGCACTCTACCCCGCCTCTATCAGGTTTGGTGAAATGATATCTTTTGAGGATCTGATTTTTCCAATTTTCATTGAGCTCTAACTTGCCAGAAATGTTTGGCCAGCTTGCACAAGGTGGAACTGCTGTTGGGACAGGATTAAACACCAAGAAAGGGTATATCTCATTTTAATATTTATTTCCATCCCAAGTTCATCTCCTCATAGTCCACTGCTGGTAATATCTGTTCAGGTTTGATGTAAAGATAGCTGCTGCAGTAGCCGAAGAAACAAACCTTCCGTTTGTCACTGCAGAAAACAAGTTTGAAGCTCTGGTTAGCCTCTAAACGAGATAATATGCTTTATATTGTTGCTACATGAAATCAGTTTCTGAGTTTTTCTGCTCTTTCCAGGCTGCACATGATGCTTGTGTTGAAACCAATGGGTCACTTAACACAATCGCCACATCGTTGATGAAGATTGCCAATGATATACGTTTTCTTGGAAGGTAATCTTCAGGGATTTGTTTTAATTTTAATCTTTATTCAAGAGTTTCAATATGTTCTTATGTGTTCAACATGTCTTTATATAGTGGTCCAAGATGTGGTCTTGGTGAACTTGTTCTGCCTGAAAATGAGCCAGGAAGCAGCATCATGCCTGTATGAATGCAGTCTTCCTTTATATCCGTCATTGTCGATACTTTTTATTCAAATGAATTTTAATCGTTGGCTGTCTCTCAGGGCAAGGTAAATCCTACACAGTGTGAGGCCTTGACTATGGTTTGTGCTCAGGTAAGTTCTGTTGATCAGTACATTCTTATTGACATAGGAGTCTAAATTGTTCCTGACGCTTTTGAGTTGCATTTTACAAAATTGCAGGTAATGGGCAACCATGTAGCTGTGACAGTTGGTGGGTCAAATGGTCATTTCGAACTGAATGTATTTAAGCCGGTGATTGCAAGCGCTCTCTTGCATGTACGTTAATCTCTCCCTCTCCCTTTGTGCACATATTTCTTATAAAATGTACCAATATATTAACCTATTGAACTTGCGTCTTTGACAGTCCGTGAGGTTAATAGCAGATGCTTCAGCTTCGTTTGAGAAAAACTGTGTAAGGGGTATTGAGGCCAACAGAGAAAGGATCTCAAAGCTATTGCACGAGGTATATAGGTCTTCTTCTCATTACTTTTCTGGTCTCAAAAGTATTCACCAATATGAAATAATGATTTATTTTTCTGGATCTGTAGTCTCTTATGCTTGTGACATCATTGAATCCGGTAAGATCATGATCATGAGCGGAGACATCATGATCATGAGCGGAGACAAGATCTTCATTAAGAAACTCAGCTCACTCAGAACAAGCGGCTACACAAACTTGGCAGTATTCAGGCCAAATACTTGCCACCAGGACGACATCAATGAGGAAGTTCAAGACTCGTGGGTCTGGAGACAGCTTCTATGTCTTCCCTCGGAGGCTGGGAAAAGGGTTGGGAACAAGTTCGATTTGGATTTGGAGCCGAGCATGAGAAAGCAGAGAATCTCTCTTTCAGCGAGCTACTATCAAGTCTCAGACTCAGTCGGTAACAAATTTCGTGCTTTAGTTGCCTTCTTGAAGAAGCAACCAGGGAAAAAGATCAGCATCTTTTTCAGCAGTTGCGAATCTGTAAAGCTTACTCTGGATTGCTAAGAGCATTGGGTATGCCTTTCTCGGTATGCGAAATCCACGGGAAACAGAGTATTGGGATAAATCTTAAGGTCTTTTCTGAGTTCAAGGAACAAAAAGGTGCTCATATTCTTCTTTGCAGTGACCCAATAGCACTGGGTCATCATGTTCTTCCAGGAGTGGTAAGTACTCTCGTTTGTCCATAAAGATAAATGTTATGACATTCAAACTAACATTTACCTTTTCTTAATTATCTAAGGAATGGACTGTGAGATTTGATGTGCCTGCCAAGGTAGGGCAATACACAAAGAGTGTTCTTCTGTCTGCTAAGAGAAGAGGAGCAAGAGTTATGCTTGTGTTGACTGATAGTGAAACCGAGATCCTTAAGAACATGCGGCGTACAGAGGTGGAGTTGGAGGAGAACAAATTGGAGGAGAACGAAGAGAACGAATTGGAGGAGAACGAAGAGAACGCAAGGGTTCAACCGCAAAAGGTAAGAATTAGAACCAAAACTTTCTAATTCTTACCTTTTGCGGTTGAACCCTTGCGTTCTCTTCGTTCTCCTCCAATTCGTTCTCTTCGTTCTCCTCCAATTTGTTCTCCTCCAACTCCACCTCTGTACGCCGCATGTTCTTAAGGATCTCGGTTTCACTATCAGTCAACACAAGCATAACTCTTGCTCCTCTTCTTTTAGCAGACAGAAGAACACTCTTTGTGTATTGCCCTACCTTGGCAGGCACATCCTTAAGGACATGCGGCGTACAGAGGTGGAGTTGGAGGAGAACGAATTGGAGGAGAACGCAAGGGTTCAACTGCAAAAGGTAAGAATTAGAAAGTTTTGGTGGGACTTTAAGAAAACTAATATTTTCCAACTAATATTTTCCTTTTGACCCTGCAGGAAAGTCAGATGATAACAGAGGAGATGAAGAAAGGTGGTCTGGATATTTGACTCTACTAATTCTACGTAAGATGTGCTGTTTCAATTCGTGAGAGGAGACGAGTATGAAGACCTTTTGTGATTATTTCACTTTATATTCAAAACTTTATGTTATGCAACGGTGTTTGTAATTACTATAACCCAACTGTGGTTCCTAAGAAAAAATGAATTTTGAACCAATAGAAAAAAGCTTTTGAATTCGGTTTAAGACGAATGCCCGAGTGAAGTTTCGCTCTTCGCATATTAAAATAAAATAGTAAAAGATGAAGCCACCGCCTAACGGTTCGTAATCCCTTTTGCTTTTTTTGGTTAATCGGGGATCGACTAATTTGATATATCTTTTGGTGTACATAACAGGCAATCGATTGTTTTCTTCATTCGTATATCTAACATTGAAAGAGATCCTTTGTAATCACTGCTACAAAGCTGGCATTTGCCTTAATACACACGTTGTCTTGTTGCACATAATGAAAATGTATATAGTATCTTATTTTTCCTGACCAAAAGAAGTACAGATGCTGAAGATATGTATGAGCTAGAGAGCAATGACGGTGCCATTGCAGCTGCTGTTACCCTAACGGTGAATCTTCTGGAATTTTGACAAGTGAACAACGAATGCTTTACTAGGCTCTGCATTGTCTGGAATGTTGGCAAGTAAGCAATGCTGATGGAGAAAACCAGAATAAATAAAAACTAAAACAAAGTGGAAGCAGTGACCTTCTCATCTTTAGATCCCTCAACCCTCCCTTCATTAGATTTAGGTCTAAGAGATTACCATCATTCACAACTTTTCTGAATGAACAACACGACTCTAAGAGGAAAGAGATGTGAGCTAACACTCCAAAGCTCTTTGGCTCTTCTGCTTTCGCTTTCACCATCCCTCTCACCCAAAAATTCTTTCACTGCCTTCTTCACCCCTTCCTCATCCACCAACACTCCTATCTTCTCCTCTTCCCTCAGTTCATAGGCTGCTCAACCCCAACTTTAAGTTCTCGTTGCAGAATTGGTCTGTAAATAGGGGCCATGTTAGTAGAGGTGGACCAGAGATTATCCCCTCAAAAGTTGAGTTTCATTGACAAAGCTTTAAGGAACCTCCAACAGAAGGATGTGAAAGGATAATCATTTGAGAGACCATCCTTTCATGAGATGTCCTCTATCTTTGATTATAATTTACATAAAGGCACAAAACTGAATTTGTGTTTAAAAAACTTCTAAGATTGATTGAACTCCAACATAAGATATAAAACAATACAAGAACATAAATAAAACTTTTGACAACTATATATATACCAGAAGCTTCGAAAACCACAATCAATAAAAGAGGAACAGAGGCCCAGAGGTCCAGAGCCTACAACACTTTCGTGAGTTCTGTAATGAAGATGACCACACTAACATAAAACACTTTACAACCAGAATAAAACCTGCCAGGTTTCACGTTGCACACTGTCCCTATTGATGTATATCGCAAACCCCCAGATTTCGTTGGCAGTAACTGGTTGGTTTTCACACAGACCGCAATACACAGTGTTATTTCTTAGCAGACTCGGGATCATTGGATTTTCTACCTGAGTCGGTCCGATCAAGTCGAGCTCCTCTCCGTTTTTAAAAGCTGAAAATGCGCTGGCTCTCATCTTCGGGTCTATGCTAATCTGTTGTTACAAATAAGAATTTCAAGGTTAGTGGCATAGCACTATCAATCATAAACAATGTACCTAGCAGTTTAGCAAACTTAGACAACTAATTTTGCGTTTTGCTTCCGTTCAAGGTTTAGTCAGTTCAGTAAAAAACATTCAGCTTTGTTTTATCTCGTACAGTATTTGTTTCAGATAAGTTACCTGAAGGTTACGAAGCCGAACAGATAAATTCAGCAAGATAGGTTCAACAGCATCATTAGATGCTGTCTCTGTGACCTAAACAAAAGAAAACAATCACATAAGAGCATACATCTGACATACAAAGTTCAGAAATATTGAGTCGTTACCATCAATAAGCATGACACAGCAGTTAGTTGCACTGACTCATCCAAATCATCGAGCAACGCTAATATTACACCAATAACTTGAGGTTGTGTAGTGGTTCATACAAGCAAATGCCATCTGGCAATACCCCAAAGCAACTAAGTTGTGCATTCCCGAATAATAAACTTTGCGCCGAAAATAGCAGAAATCGAAATAAACTCTTTCTTGCCTTACTCCTCTTACAAAATCAAGATAGACATTTAAAAAATGATAAGAATAACTCTTACCTGCACTAATCCTCTCAGACAAAGTCGCCTTACAGTCGGAGAATCATCTGACACATGTCGGCAGAGTGCTTCGACCATCTCCTCCATCACAGAGCTAAAATCACCACTGCAACTCGGATTATATTAGCAGAGGAAACTTAAAAACTGAAGTTGTAAGGATACCAAAAACATTATACCTGTAACGTATGAACTCTGACAATGCAGCGGCAGCAGCTTCCCTTTGGAATCTTTTGTGGACGGTTTAGTGCTTTCGTTAGAATTATGCAAATATGTTGAACCTGTAACACCAGTACATAAACACTTAAGTTCTACGTCTGAAGGGAAACTGTAAACTCCCTTTTTTAACCACTGGATTTTCTTGTATGCTATTCTACTTTAAAAGGTTTCTGCAATAAGAAGTTCAGACTACGCATGCGTAAGCCACCAAGTCAGTTATGCTGTGTTTAATAATAGTTTAGACTTCCCTAATCTCCTTCTTTTCAGACAGAAAGAATTTCTCATGTGAACTAGTACAATGCACATATCTCCACAACCATGGCCAAGAGAATATCAATGTTGCCACAATTGACTCAACTAATGAACAAATGATCAATTAGTGAAACACAACAGTTAGGGTACAAATAGCTAGGTACCTCCTTTGGTCTCTTAATTGAAATGCATCCAGCAATATCTCCAATAAGATCAACCCACTTTTCCTTTTCTCTTTGCTCCCCATTACGAGCCAAAATCTAAGTAGACAGGTATCAGGTCATCATACTGGAAATTAACACAAAAAGTACCTTGCCCATCTCTAAATCACCAACACACTCTCAGAAAGCCTGGAAGGAAGTCAGAAGTACTCTGAAAAAAAATTACAAAGGCTTCACTACCAATTGTTAAATCTCTTGAAAGTAGGGGAGTTACCGTAATGGATGCTGACCAGTGCTTGCAAGTCCATGACAGCTTCCCAGTTGAAGAGTAAGTGCCCCAACAACAGAAGAGTAACTTTTCTCAATAGCTTTCTTTCCAATTTTTCCGCCACCTCTGGTTAATTTAGTATATCAGCAACCAAAAATGCATTACGTACACACAAGTAAATTCATGGTTTGAGAAACGAACCTAAAAATGGCAGTGAGAGCAAAAATGGCAGCTTGAAGTAACTCATCTTCTACATGTGTTTCAGAAGAAGAGCTTGAATTGTCTCCCTTATGTGAATCCTTGTGTGAATCACCTTTAACTAAAGAACTACGATTGAGAACAGATATCAAGTGTTTCCATGAACGAAACTGAAAGCTCCGTATGCTGAGAGAAAACCTGCATCAAAATTGATTGAAAATGAGATGCCTCGTCAAATTATTTATACTGCCCAAATGATAAAGAAGCTCAGAAAGAAAACTGAGAGAAGGTAACAGCATCATATAAGCCTAAATTACTTCACCAGAATACCTAAACCTGAAAATTTCATAACCCTCAAACCTCAATACAAGGGTTACATGACACTTCCTTTTGACTAAGAAATTATCAACCTGCCTAAGAATTACTAGTCAGGGGGAAACTGCGCAACACAGTAGATTCTTATCATTAACCCACCCTGCAAATACAATCACACTTCTAAGAAGATGTGCCATGTGCAAAATGTTATTAACTCCCTTCAAGTATTTGATCAAGAACAAACTCCCTTAAGTATCGTACACTAGAAGTAAACTTCAAGTCAGTCGATTATGCCTAATTTTGGTAGACTTCTGTGGAAGATGATATAACCATGAAAGAAAAGAGTTGTCTCATAATATAACATAGTTTAGAGAGAACGCTACTTACATAAAATGCATCTTGCATTGGCCAGCCACCACGCATCCTAGTTATGTCCTTTGTCACAATTTCCCTTCCAGCAGTAGCCAACACTTCACTAAACATCGATGATTGTGCGTTCTCCGCCAGTGCAGAGATCTTCATGTGATTAAGGTAAGCAGTAATTACAGCAGGAGTGTAGTTTCTTACATCTTAAAGAACCATACATCTTAAGGGGGAGTATAAGAAAATGTAGAGTATATTCAAATTCAATTGGTATTTTCTCCATCCAAATTATAATCATGATTATTGTGAGGAAACGTTCACAATAATTAGTTTTGGACAATTTTCTTTTGTGAAAATGTATGTAATGTATATCCAAAATAATCATACCTAGAGTCAAGTCAAGTTTTAATTATTCAAAAGAATTATGTAGTAATAAGATTTGCTAAGCCATATTTGTCTATTCTGGGAACAAAAGTTTATGAGCATTATCGAGAAACTTTTTTACGAGGTGAATACATTAGTTACATTTATATATGAAAAATCAAGATCACAAGGTCTTCCAAAAGTAGATTAGAAGTTCACTCGATTGATTCAATATTGCTGAACATAGAAAAGCGAATTAATAATTGGAACATGTGTATAACAAGAATTTATAGAATTTTTGCGGATTCTTGATTGGTACTGCAAAGTCTAATAAGATTAAAAGATTTATCGATCGCATGAGGTGCATATTCATAATAGGCATATCAAAATTATTGTATGTCAAATAACATAAAAAAATATAGTTTCAAAAGAGGAAATGTATATTTTTTTACTTGGAGAACGATTGGATTAGTACGAGCAGAACCGTGCTTTAGAAGAATCAATCTAATATCGAGCCGTTAGCCGTTTCATTAGAAATAACTTGAGCATTTTTGAATACTCAAAGTTTAATATCCCAGTCAAGTATTCAAGAAATTGCTGAAGTTTTAGCAAAAACTGTTCTTTGGGGTCGTATCAATTTGTAGGGTTGGGCACAAGGCGAGTACTCGCTATTTTGCGTGTACTTGCGACTTGACTTGCCTTGTACGAGTAATAAATTTTTTGACTTGTACTTGACTTGTTAAAAACGAGTACTTGTTATTTCGAGTACTCGATCAAAAATGAATTACTTGCAAATTACTTGCCCCGCTCTATTACTTACTATTTACGAGTACTTGTGAACTATTTACGAGTATTTAAAAATTACTTACTAAATAATAATCTATTAGAAATAGACATGAAAATTTGTTTTATTTATTCTGCTTAACATAACATGTGAATTACTTTAAACTAAATATTTGTTCATATTATAAAGAAGACAAATAAAAAATATATAAATATTTCAATATATAAACATTGTATAATTTTTATGATGACAAAAATATATTTTCTAAACAAGTAACAGGTACTAACAAGTCATGTAGCTAAATTTTTAATACTTGTTACTACATAATACTTGACTAGATGACGACAAATATTTAAAAATCAAGATACATACGAAACAAGTAATAAGTATAAGAAGAGTAATGAATATTTGTGTCTAATCCTAAATGCAAGTAATAGAAAAAATAAATATGAATAAGTATTTAATAGATAATGTAACAAATATTAAGTAATGGAGCAAGTAACAAGTCTCCCTTCCCTCACCAGAACTCGCTCACCTCCTCGTCTCCCACATCTACTGGGAAAACCACACTCCTCTTTCCTGGAAGCTTCTCGAAAAAGCTATAACCGTCAGCATCGTCCCTCCTCTACTTGTTCTCGCCCTTCTCTCCCACAAGTAAGCGACTGATTTTCGATTTAAATTTTCTAGTAAAGCTTCCTGATTATCACAATGCCTCTGTAATAGTTAGTACTTTTGGTATGGATAATTTAGGGTAGTCCCTAACAGAAAGCATCATCCCGCAGCCTATAGGCTCTATTTGGAACTCGTAAAGAGACATGCACTCTCCCTCTTGCCTCAAATTAGAGGATCAGGATATCACAGGTTCGTTCCTTTTCTCAATTGATGTTTAAATGTTTCACTCACTCATATCCTTTTTTTTTTTTTTTTATCTGAGCAATCATAATAGACCTCTCTTCTTTTACGTCCCACAATGCTTACTCCTATCAAAATTTTGAAATGAACAGGACAATGAATTCCATCGATGATATCCTCCATCTTTCTGAAATCTTTGGTTTACCAAATCATGAACCCGGAAGTATTCTCCTTGCTTTTGTCTTCTCCATTGTCTGGCAACTAGTTGATGCTTCCCTAGACGATGAAGGGCTTTTAGAACTAACTTCTAATAAGAGCTCTAATTGGCCCCACGACATGGAAATTGATGGGCTGCTTAAGAGAAATGACAACCATGGTCTACTAGAGAAAGCCAACACTGAAATGGCTATCACCCTAATCCAATTTCTTTTGCAGAATGAAGTAACTTCGAGGATTCTTCACCTGGCTAGTCAAAACATGTACGACCTTTAACTGCACCCCCTTATTTTTTTCTCTTGTCCTGGACTCTGCTCGCTTGGTGAAAAATAATTGAAATGTAACAACTTCTTCACATCTTTCTCAATCAAGCCCTCTAACCTTTCTCTTTCTCTCTCTTCAGGCCAACCCATTGGGAAGATTTCAGTCAGCGTTTCAGAGTGGGGACTGGAAATTGTCCCTAAGATCAAACTGTTTCTGTGGAAGGTTTTCCAAGGAGCATTACCAGTGGGAGAAAGATTAATCTCAAGGAATATAGCCGGTGATCCAAAATGCGTGCGATGCGGTCTCACTGAATCTATCCATCATCTACTCTTTCAATGTGAGTTCACTCAAAGAGTATGGGCACTAGCTCCCATCACCCCAAACGTTGAAGGTAGCGGATTGATAGACTTTCCTGTGGATTGGCCGAACTTGCTAAGGCTGAACTGCCTTCCTCCAATTGGCCTCACGTCTGCTCTACTTACCCCTTGGCTTCTCTGGTTTTTGTGGATTGCACGCAACAACCTCCTTTTCAACAAGAAAACGGCCTCACCAGAAGATGTCATCACCCGGGCTGTAGCGGCTGCGAGAGAATGGCTAAATGCACAGGAACCAACTGTCAACAACCCCCGAAGAAACTCTAGAGTGGAGACAACAGTAGAGAATTGCCACTGCTTACAAACAGACGCAGCATGGGGAGCAGACACAGGACTTGCAGGCCTTGGATGGACCGTCCAAAAGAACTCAGAGCGTTCAGAATTTGGTGCACACTGCTACTACGTGGCGTCTCCTCTGGTAGCGGAGGCACTAGCCATGCGCGAAGCAGTCCAGAAATGTCGAGAGTTGGGGATCCAACGCCTCCGATGTGAAACAGACTCAGGTTTGCTTGTCAAAGCAATTACCTCAAGGAAACCAAGTCCAGAACTTTATGGCATTATTTCTGACATTGTTGCCTTAATCTCAGAGTTTGAATTGATTCAGTTCAGGTGGATCCCACGGGAGAAAAACAAAGCTGCCGATGCTTTGGCTAAGAAAGCTTTGCGCCTTGAAACTATTGTATTGAACTCAACCCTTAGGGGTCTTTAAAGTTTGAATGAATGAATGAATGTGTTACAAAAAAAAAAGAATAAGTATTTAATAGATAATGTAACAAATATTAAGTAATGGAGCAAGTAACAAGTCTCCCTTCCCTCACCAGAACTCGCTCACCTCCTCGTCTCCCACATCTACTGGGAAAACCACACTCCTCTTTCCTGGAAGCTTCTCGAAAAAGCTATAACCGTCAGCATCGTCCCTCCTCTACTTGTTCTCGCCCTTCTCTCCCACAAGTAAGCGACTGATTTTCGATTTAAATTTTCTAGTAAAGCTTCCTGATTATCACAATGCCTCTGTAATAGTTAGTACTTTTGGTATGGATAATTTAGGGTAGTCCCTAACAGAAAGCATCATCCCGCAGCCTATAGGCTCTATTTGGAACTCCTAAAGAGACATGCATTCTCCCTCATGCCTCTAATTAGAGGTTCAGGATATCACAGGTTCCTTCCTTTTCCTCAATTTATATCGGTTTTGCTTAAATGTTGCACTCATACAGCCTTTTCCCTTCTTTCTTTTTTTTTTTTTGTCTGAGCAATCATAATTACTTTTCTTAGACCTCTCAATGCTTACTCCTTTCAAATTTTGAAATGAACAGGACAATGAATTCCATCGATGATATCCTCCATCTTTCTGAAATCTTTGGTTTACCAAATCATGAACCCGGAAGTATTCTCCTTGCTTTTGTCTTCTCCATTGTCTGGCAACTAGTTGATGCTTCCCTAGACGATGAAGGGCTTTTAGAACTAACTTCTAATAAGAGCTCTAATTGGCCCCACGACATGGAAATTGAACACTGAAATGGCTATCACCCTTATCCAATTTCTTTTGCAGAATGAAGTAACTTCGAGGATTCTTCACCTGGCTAGTCAAAATATGTAAGACCTTTAACTGTACCCCTTATTTTTTCTAGGGCAAATCTCCAAAATAGCATATTTCTAAGTTTTTTTTTTTTTTTTTTTTGTAACACTAAACTTGCATTAATTTGAAAGAGTTTAGGCCCTGTAGGGGGCTGTTACAACAGACGCATTTAACAAGGCTTGCTTTGCCAGAGCATCAGCTTCCTTGTTATATGTACGTCGAATCCAAGAGATAGAAAAATGTTCAAAAGCCGAAGACAAGCTGATAATATCAGCTAAGATACCATACAGTTCTGCGATCGGAGTCCCTGATTTCAGAGCGTTGAAGAGGATTAGAGAATCCGTGTTGCAGTGTAGCCTCCTAGTGTCCCTGGCGACACAGTCCGTCATTGCCTCTCTCAGTGCTAGCCCTTCCGCTACGAGTGGGGAAGCAACGAAGTAACAATGTGACATTCGTTGTGTAGTGGAGTTGTCCTCTCTGATGGTCCATCCTAATCCCGCTGTTCTCCGGTCTGCTTGCCACGCTGCGTCTGAATATACCACGGTTGTGTGCGGTGGTCTTGTATCTCTAGGTAGAGGAGTCGGTGTAAGGGTTGGAGTCTTGACCTGTTCAGGGAGCCATTCCCTTGCTGCGCTTATGGCCGATGAGATGACTTCCTCGGGTGATGACTGCTTGTTGTTGAAGATCAGATTATTGCGCGCGAGCCAGATACCCCAAAGAATCCACGGAGCAAGTTGCCCTGAAACCCCCGAAGGTGGGAGACACTCTAGAGTACACAGAGAATGCCAGCAGGAAGCTAAATCTACCAGTCCTCTAACATCAACACTTTGTGAGAAAGGAGCGAGGCTCCATACTTTTTGAGCGAAGTTGCATTGAAGAAAAAGATGATTGGTAGATTCAGAGGTGTTACATAGATTGCATAGGGTCGAGTTTGTTATGTTGCGGGCAGCAAGATTGCTTCCTACCGGGAGTGCCGCACGAAAGACCTTCCATAGAAACAACTTGACTTTCGGGGCAGTTTATATCTTCCAGATATCTCGAACCCAGTTGATGTCAGTAGCCAGGGGGTCTTCTAGATTAGCGTTTTGCTCCTTCAGGGCCGTTTCATATCCTGAGCGAGTCGTGTACTCTCCAGAGGTGGTGCCTAGCCATATCAGTTTGTCCGGAGCCCCGGTTTTACTTGGTTTCAGGCTTAGAATGGTCTCTTCCTCCTGCGGTAAAACTCGTCTAATTTCCTCTATGTTCCAGTCTTGCCTGTTCGATTGGAGCAAGTGACCGACTTTCATGTTTAGCTGCGCAAGAGGAGGTGGTCCCATTGGTCGTCTCTTTTCCTCAAGACTCAGCCATGGCGCTTCCCATATGTTGATAGATTCTCCGTTTCCAACAACCCAACCAGTGTTTTTCAGTATGAGGTCTCTGCCTATCATTAGCCCTCGCCATCCATGTGACTCCACAGCTTTGTTTGATGCTTCGAGGAAAGATGAATTTCCAAAGTACTTCCCCTGCAGAATGCGACTGAGTAGGCAGGAGGGGTTATGGATCAGTCGCCAACTCAGTTTGGCCAGGTAAGCGTCATTAAAACTCTCAAAGTCCCTGAATCCTAGGCCTCCTTTGTCCTTTGGTTGAGTCATCTTAGTCCAGGAAACCCAATCAATCTTTTTCTTTCCATCTTTGTCGTCCCACCAAAATCTTGTTACCGCTGATTGGATTCGAGTGATGAGAGATTTTGGGAGCTTGAAACACGTCATGGCGTGGGACGGGATAGGAGAAAGGACACTGTTGAGCATCACCATTTTACCCGCTGCGGATAAGTGCCTTTTCGACCAACTGCTTGCCTTGATCTTTATTCTGTCCACTATGGATGTGAAAAGATCCCGTTTTCGTCGACCAAAAACCTCGGGTAAACCAAGATATTTCCCGGTGCCACCTTCTTTTTGGATTTGTAGACAGTCCTTGATCTGTGTCTTGACGGAGTTTGGCGCTCTTCGAGAGAAAGTAATGGATGATTTGCTGGTGTTGATCGATTGACCGGCTGCTGTCTCGTAGCTAGTCAAGATCGATTGCAAGGCGGTTGCATTTTCCGGATCGGCCTTGAGAAAGAACATTGTGTCGTCCGCAAAGAGAAGGTGATTTATCCTCGGACTCTCATTTGCCACTCGAATGCCGGTCAGCCAACCAGCTTCTTGAGCTCTATTACAAAGTCCCGAGAGCACCTCACTACACAAGATGAAGATGTATGGTGAGAGTGGGTCACCTTGTCGGATACCCCTACTCGGTTTAACTCTTCCTCTAGGCGAGCCGTTGATGAGGAAGGCGTAAGTAACAGAAGAAACACATTCCATGATCCATGAGATCCATCGATGATGAAATCCAAGTCTTTCAAGAACAAGCTGGATAAACTCCCACTCCAATCTGTCATAAGCTTTACTCATATCCGTCTTGACAGCCATAGAGACCCGCTGCTCCGCTTTAGAGGTTTGGAGGTAGTGGAGAACTTCATGGGTGATCAAGACATTATCTGCAATTGCTCTTCCCGGAACAAAGGCGGATTGAGTTTCTGAGATGATGTCCGTGAGTAGAGGTTGCAGTCGCTTTGTCAAGATCTTAGAGATAATCTTGTAGTAGACGTTGCATAATGCTATCGGTCGATAGTCCGTGACTGCTTGCGGCCCAGTAACTTTTGGGATGAGTCGGATAAAAGTCGCGTTAATCTTTGCTGGGAGCTTACTGGTTTCGAAAAACTCTTGCACTTCTTTGACAATATCAGTTCCAATGGAATCCCAATTGGACTGAAAGAATCCCGAGGAGAATCCATCCGGACCTGGTGCTTTATCCGCATGGATTGAGTAGGTAGCTGCTTTAATCTCCTCAGCGTTTGGTATTGATATCAGCCTTTCATTCTCCTCCGCTGATACTTTTGGTTGCAAGGCAAGCTCAACTATTTCTTTTCTTTCTCCCGGGGAACTTGTGAAGAGGTTCTGGAAATACCGGACAATCACTTGAGCGATCTGCTCCTCTCTATAGACTGGATTTCCCTCTTCATCTTCAATGACAGAGAAGCTGTTCGCTCTTTTCCTGTTCTTTGTGGTCGCATGGAAAAATCCGGAGTTCCGGTCTCCCAGCCTGAGCCAAAGCAGTCTACTCCGCTGGCGCCAATAAGCTTCTTCGGCCTGGTATGCGCTTTTGAGTTCGGTGGTGATTTTGTGGATCAGTTGGACGTCATTGACGCTGCTGGTTTGGGCTTCCTCCAATTCTAGCTTCTTTTGCGAGATCACGAGTCTGCTATTTGTCTGCTTCGTCTTGTTCCATTTGGAAATTGCTCCTCGTACTAAAGTGATCTTCTCCGAGACTGTCTGATGTCGAGCTTCAGACCATACAGACTTAATAAGCTCTGTTACTTCCGGGTTATCCTTCAGCCTCCTATCGTATCTGAAGATGCCCTTGTGTTTCTTATTTCCCGGTTCAAAAACAGATATAATCGGCTTGTGGTCTGATCCCTCGTAGGGGAGGTATACACATCTTGCTGTCGGGAAAAGCTCTGCCCAGCTTGTGTTTGCAGCTGCCCTGTCTAGACGGCAGCGGACTAGATGGTCTCCACGCTTGCCCCGCCAAGACAAAAAATCCCCTGAGTGCGGAATGTCAAATAGGTCTCCCTCCGCATAGAAGGTTCTCAAGTCTGAGAATGATCCTTCTGGTCTTTCGGTTCCTCCAGTCTTCTCGTCGTTGTTGAGTAGGTCGTTAAAATCGCCAGTGATGAACCATGGTTGGTCTCTAGCATTTGATAAATCTATCAGCTGGTCCCATATCGCTCTCCTCTTGATTCTATCAGTGTCCGCATACACAAAAGTCGCATAAAAAAATTTCCCTTCAACTTCCATACAAGTATCCAGTACATTAGTTGTAACATCTAGAACTTCTAGCTTGATTTCCTGTTTCCAAATTAGAGCGAGGCCTCCTGCGCCATGTCCTGTCGGAGCTACTAGTTCATAGTACTCATAATTCAAGCTCTCCAACTTCTCGAGGACAAAGGCGTTGGGGTTTTTTGTTTCCATAAGGAAAATAATGTCCGGTGAGATTTCTCGCGTGATCTCCCGGAGCCTCTGAACTGTCCAAGGATTCCCCAAACCTTGGCAGTTCCAGCTCGCAATTTTTAAGGAACGGGAGGTAACGGATTCTGAAAATCCGTCTTTGTCCTCTTTTTTCCTCGCGGTATCATGTTACATAATGGTTGGTTATCTGAGCTGAGTGGAGTGTCCTGGCTAACTCCACTGGACCGGGTGCCTCCAGTTCTATTAGCTTGGTTTCGACGAGCTGTTGTCTGTTTCAGCGTCGCATTGATCTTTCGGCAAGCGGTTGGTTTTGGCTGGACCTTTCGCTTGCGGCTGCTTGAGGCTACAATAGCTTTTGGGCTGCTTTGTATCGTTCTCTTTCCAGGGGGGCGTCCTGGCTTACGTCCTGATCTCCTGGCACTTTTTCCAGAGGGGGAAGGTCCAAGTCTCAGTAATGCAGGCACTCGTTCAGGGCTGGTCGGTCGCTCCATCTCTGCTACCTGTTGCGCTTGGTTAGCTAGGGCAGCATGGGCCAAACTTATTGCAGCTTCTTCAAGTTGTCCGGTTTCCTCTGCTAGTCTATAGCGCTCTTTCCTTGCTGCACTTTCGACCGGGTCCACACATGAGGCGTATTTGGTCATGACTTCTCGAATTTCTCCAATAGCTTCTTCCATTACTTCCTCGGGTATCTCGGCTTGTGTCTTCTGTAGAGGAATCCCTCTATCAGAAGACCTGGGGTCAGCTTTCGCACCGCTTGATGCTTCTCTTTCGCTCTCCCTTACTTCCTTTTGTTTCCCGTATTCCCTGTGTCTATCTCCAATCATGGGGGGAGATCGTGGGGTAAGATCATGAGTGGTCTTCTGTACTTCTCGGTACATTGAAGTGTGAGACTTGTATGATTGTGTTTGGCGCCCTTCCGCTCTTCTATGCTCGTGAGGAAAGAGTGGACTGCGTTCTCTGCTTCTGTATTCTGAATGTCCTCTTGAGTAGCTGTTGTAGTTTCTGCTGCCTCCTTGTCTATAGGGTTCTCGTCGCCGATCATCGCGGTATGTCGCTTCGCGGTGATCACGAGAGTCTCGTGGTCCCGTATCTCTCCTAATGGTTGGGTTGCGAAAGACAGAGTCCTGTCTAGTAGGTTGCTTTGATCTTCCAGGGGAGCTTGCAGATTGTGACTGGGCACTTTCCTTACCCATAGCTTCTTGGAGCTGTCGTTTCTCTGCTTTTGCTTGCAGACAGTCCCTCAGTTCATGGTCTAGTCGAAAGCATTTCGAGCAGTGTTTCTCTAGCTTCTCGTAGACAAGGTTGGCTGTTACTTCATCACCGTTTGGATACTCCACCACTGAGCTTGTGAGGAGCGGGAGTCTTCCATTCACTTGTACCCTCATGCGTACGGTAAGTGAGGTGATGTCCGCTTCCTCGAAAATGCCTATGTTGCTTCCAAGAGTTCTAACCGTGTCTTCAGTCCAGAGATGTACGGGAATCCCCTGAATTTTTATCCAGAATGGAATGAGGGATGGGAAGTCTGGGGCAGTAGTCGGTCTCCATCGTTCCACTATAATCATCCATTTAGCAAAATGGTAGGGTCTCTTGTCGAGGATGTTGAGTAGATCCTCCTCGTTTGAGAACTGAAACTGGAACATTCCTTGTCCAAGATCAGCTCCAATTGGACGGGTTTCAGTGCTCCATTTCTCTGTGAAGAAAGGTATTAATGACCAAACTTTTTGAGCCGATGGGTTGGTTACTCGGCCTATTAACGTGAGTGAGTGTTTCTGGAGTAGGAAAGCATTTTCCGGTTCTTGGACTTGAACTCTAGCCTTTCGGGGAGCCTGGTAGTCATCGGAGACGAGTCCTTTGCCTTTCTCTGCAGTCGAAAGTCTTCGGCTTTCCATGGTTAACTCTCTTAGTTGTGTAGGTGGTAAAGAAAGAGAAGTGGTAGTGGAGCTTTGTGTTTGAGGTTAGGGTTATGAGTTGTGAAAGGTGGTGGGGGTTACAGGTCTGGTTTGCAGAGATATTGAGACCAGTCGTCGATTCTTATTACGTTTCCGTGGGGTTGCTCCGGTGAAGAGACATCGGAACTGCGGTGGTGGCGGCGGTCCCTCCGACCCGGGTCGGGGGAAGAACCCGGGGTGTAAGGAGCAGGGGCGGTGCTTTGTCCAGTGGTTTTATCTAAAAGCGGAAAGCAATTTGAAATCTTCAGAAAAGTTCTTTTACTTTTTACCAAGGTTGGTAAGAATCAGATTGCGTCAGAAGGGGAGGGAGCTACGGACTGGCGGTTAAGTTTATATCACAAAAATAGCACTCAAAAACTAAAATGACCAAAATAGCACCTTTCTAATTTTATCCTTTGAAAATTTTAATTTTTTTATTTTTCAAAATTTGAAATTTTATCCCCAAAACCTCATTTCTCAACTCTAAACCCTAAACTCTAAACCCTAAACCCTAAACCCTAAACTCTAAATCCTAAACCCTAAACCATAAACCCTAAACCCTAAACCCTAAACCCTAAACTCTAAACCCTAAACCCTAAACCCTAAAATTTAAACCCTAAACCCTAAATCTTAAACCCCACCCTTTAACTCTAAACCCTAAGTTTGTGACTTTTGATAAAACATTAAGTGCTATTTTTGTGACTTTTGATCTTGAGTGCTAGTTTGGGAACAAAAACTTGATTTAATGCTATTTTTGTCTTTTTCTCTTTTTTCTATTGCTCGTCTGATCCTTATCATCCTGGACTTTGCTGGCTTGGTGAAAATATGTTTTTTTTTTAAAATAAATTGAAATGTAACAACTTCTTCACATCTTTCTCAATCAAGCCCTCTAAGCTTTCTTTCTCTTCAGGCCAACCCATTGGGAAGATTTCAGTCAGCGTTTCAGTGTGCTGACAACCAAATCATTGGTAGTGAGGAACTCGAAACATATTAATCCAGAAGCCCTTACATACTTGGCCTCTCATACAAGTAAATTCCTGGAAAGGGAGAGCAAGACAATCCCACGAGGAGAATTCCATGCGCTTCTTTCCTCTGGTTCTATCTTAGCATTGACTAGTCAGCATCATGGGACTAGCGGTTCTGCACTCTGGCTGCCCATTGATCTTTTCTTCGAAGACATAATGGATGGAACACAAGCTGCAGCGGCCAGCGCTGTCGAAAATCTAACTGGTGCTAGTACATTTATCTCTATTTGTCCTTCTTGCATTTCTCCTCTCGTAAATATCTACATACCTATTATTATGTGCTTTTATTTGAACATAAGAAAATATCTGCAGGTCTTGTAAAAGCACTGCAGGCAGTTAATAGTACAACATGGCATGATGCCTTTCTTGCTCTATGGCTAGCAGCCTTACGCCTTGTGCAAAGGGTAAGGATCTATTCTGAGCAACTACCTAAGAATTTTAAGCTCCTAGCCTCCTAGAAAAGGTTGTTCTTGTCTTAGGGCTTCTAGGAGAATCAATGTCTGCGCTACTTCATGGATCTGAAATAAGTAGTAACATATGTGAAGCACCAAATTACGTTTCACAATAAAACTTATACAAGATTCATAATTAGAAGGTCATATAGTGACAATGTTGCGCCTTATGCAGTATCTTTAATTGACCAATATGTTGTAATTTGAAGGAAAGATATCCAATCGAGGGTCCTGTGCCCCGCACCGACACTTTTCTTTGTGTATTGCTATCCGTCACTCCACTTGCTGTTGCCAACATCATTGAAGAAGAAGAAAGTCAGTGGATTGATCAAAGTGCATCTAGCCCAAGCAACCAGTGGAAAGAGAAAAAAGGAAAATGCCGACAGGGATTAGTCAATAGCTTACAACAACTTGGTGATTATGAAAGCTTGCTGACACCACCCATTTCGGTACAGTCGGTTGCTAATCAAGCTGCTGCTAAAGCAGTTATGTTCATTTCCGGCATTACAAATGGTAGTGGATCTTACGAAAATACAAGCATGAACGAATCTGCAAGTGGCTGCTGTAAGTAAATTTGCCATCTACTCTCTCAATGTTATTTTGCGCCAGCATTCTGGTTTTGAACTCTCACCAAGAGTGCGGTTTTCCTTATTAACTCGGAAGTTGTTTTTTTTTCTCTGTGTGTTTATCTGCTCTGGTTTTATGTGGTGTTTTGACGGTTTCAAGTTATTCATTTGGGTTGTTTATTAGTAGTCTCTCTGTCCCATTATTGTTGGCTTGTTATTCTTTATCATTTTGAACTTTTAGCTTTCTTGTTGAATGTGATTGGTTTGTAATTGGCACAGCTGGTAACATGCGCCATCTGGTAGTGGAAGCTTGTATCTCCAGAAATCTGTTGGACACATCTGCATATCTCTGGCCGGGGTTCGTAAATGGGGGAACCAATCAAGTGCCTCAAGGTATCGCCGGAAATGTTTCTTGTTGGTCTCTAGTGATGAAGGGTTCTTCTCTAACACCATCATTGACAAATTCACTAATCACAACTCCAGCTTCTAGGTATGTTAAAATCTATGATCGATCTTTGTTTATGTTTCTCTTTAGGTAATTGGTTAAAGGGGGTATT
The DNA here is from genome assembly GCF_020379485.1 of Brassica napus. Lineage (NCBI taxonomy): Eukaryota > Viridiplantae > Streptophyta > Magnoliopsida > Brassicales > Brassicaceae > Brassica > Brassica napus. The sequence continues at coordinate 207,651 of NC_063447.1, forward strand.
AGTCGGAGAAACATATTTTATAGCAGTGCATGTTTTCTTACCTAGATTATCGTCTGCTTCCAAGACTCCATAAGCGGAGCTCGCCTTTTTAGTTAACTTTCTCAGTTGTAACTTGTAAGGCAACTGAAATTAATCACATTAATATGATGGAAGCTTAGCAGAGATCGAAAAGATTTACGAGGTTGCAACTACTGGTTCAGAAGATGAGAAGATAGCTGCGGCTTCTATTCTCTGTGGGGCATCTCTATTTCGGGGTTGGAGCATACAGGTATGTTTGGCATTTCAATTCTGTATCTGTGATCTGCATTTTCTAGATAGTTCTCTGTATTGCAAATTCCACTGAGATCTTCTTTCTGGAGCCTCCTCATCTTTTATGTTTGACCCTTTCTCTGATTAATTTCAGGAGCATGTTATCATCTTCATCGTAACTTTACTCTCGCCTCAGGCGCCAGCTAATATTTCTGGGAGTTATAGCCATCTTATCAACTGTGCCCCATTTCTTAACGTTCTTCTTGTAGGGATATCACCCGTAGATTGTGTTCAGATTTTCTCATTGCACGGTGTGGTAGGTTTGTTGACTTTAACCTATTTTCATGTTCTTTAACTTATGTTACCTGACAATAAATAAGAAGGTGCTTCTTTCGATCAAATTGTATTTATGGTGTTGTTTGTCAGGTCCCTGTTATGAGATACTTTGAGAAATAGAAATGTTATTGATCTGAGAAACGTTCTACAAGACTTGAGAGAATTATATCCTGGGATCTCTCCTTCCCTTTACAACTTTGATCAAACCTCTTGATTCCTCTCACGTAACAACTCTCTCTCTCTATAAATAAAAGACGGAAAGCAAAAGCACACATCACGTGGGCCGTTAGCCGTTAACTCCAGCACACCAACGACGTTTATTCCTCATACCTCGTAAAGCATCCATTCAAGACGTCACACGTGACACGTCCCCATCCTCCAAAGATTCCTGTTGATCCATCTGATTCTTTCCCTTTCTCTTTCTGCCGTACGTGTACAGTATCGGAGGGCGTCGAGCCTCAATGCTAACATTACTCCCCGCTGCAAAATTGACCTTGTCCTCAAGGTCAAACTCCGGAAACTGCCCTTGAATCACTTTCCTCCATTCCCAGGAACTCTCATAATCTGGTAACCTCTTCCACCTGATCAAGACCTCGTCCTGTCCCGATAAAGGACTCACGCGTGTTCCCAACACCGCTTCAGGTTGTACTTCCAACACTCCCTCTGTGGATAGCTGAGGAGGAAGCGGAGCAACCGGTTGCTCCTCCCCAACCGCTTTCTTCAGCTGAGACACATGAAAGGTGTTGTGAATCTTGGTACCTTCAGGCAACCTGAGACGGTAAGCGACTACCCCTACCCGAGCAATCACCTCAAACGGTCCATAGAAACGGGCAGATAACTTCTCATTCATCCGTCGTGCTAGTGTCTGCTGGCGATAAGGTCGAATCTTGACGTATACCCTGTCGCCTACATCAAAAACCACCTCCCTTCTATGCCCATCCTCATGTTTTTTCATCACCTGTTGCGCTTGATGAATGTGTTCCCTCATTGTGGCTAACATCTCATCACGTTCCAGCAATCTAACCTCCAAATCTGCATTTGCCGTTGAACCTTGCTCATACTTAACCAGAGCCGGAGGATCCCGACCATAGACAGCTCTGAACGGAGTCATCTTAATGGCGGAGTGGAAAGATGAATTGTAGCATAGCTCCGCCCAAGGTAAGAACCGAGCCCATGCTTTAGGCTTGTCACTAGTAAAGCAACGCAGGTAAGTTTCTAAGCCACGATTCGTAACCTCGGTTTGACCATCTGACTGGGGATGGTATGCTGTGCTCATACACAAGGTAGTACCAGACAAGCGAAATAACTCCTTCCAAAACTGGCTTGTAAACACCTTGTCCCTGTCAGAGACAATTGTCTTTGGAAACCCGTGCAACTTGATGACCTCTTGTACAAACAACAGCGCTACTTCAGTCGCCGTGAACGGGTGACGGAGCCTGATGAAATGGGCGTATTTCGACAGCCGATCGACCACCACTAGTACCGCATTATACCCCTCAGATCTTGGCAGCCCTTCCACAAAATCCATAGCCACGTCCTCCCAAATTGCTTCCGGAAAACTCAACGGTTGCAGCAACCCCCCCGGAGCCAACGTAGAATACTTATGGCGTTGACACACCGAGCAAGCCGCTACATAGCGCCTGATATCTCCCATCATTCCCCCCCAATAGAACATCTCACTGACCCTTCTTTGAGTGCGCTGCACACCCCCATGTCCCCCCATTCGTCCATCATGTAACTCTTGTAGAATAACTCCAATCAACTTAGATTCCTTAGGTATCACCAACTTTCCCTTGCGAAGCAGTCTCCCCTGAACCAACGTGTAATCAGGATGACTCGTCGGGTCCGTTGACACTTCCTGAATTAGCTTCTGTAATGACGCATCTCTTTGCAATTCTGCTTCAACGTCTTGGAATTGGATTGCAGTAGGGACCGACAGTGCCATCACTTCTGCGCCCACTTCCCTTCTTGACAAGGCATCTGCGGCCTTGTTCTCCAAACCCGGTTTGTAATGAATGTCAAAATCAAATCCCAGCAGCTTAGATAGCCAGCGCTGATACTCCATGTTGATTTCCCTTTGTTCCAAGAGGAATTTTAGGCTCTTCTGATCTGTCCTCACCACAAACTTCCTTCCCAATAAATAGTGACGCCATTTTTGGATTGCGAATACAATTGCCATCAGCTCACGCTCATACACTGATTTCATTTGCTGGCGCTCAGATAACACTTGACTGAAGTATGCTATCGGCCGCTGTCCTTGCATCAGTACCGCTCCCAACCCCTTCCCTGAGGCGTCAGATTCCACCACAAACTGTTCTTCAAAATTCGGGAGAGCTAGTACCGGAACGGTTGTCATGGCTTGTTTGAGCTTGACAAAAGCTCCAGCTGCGCTCTCATTCCATCCAAACTTATCCTTCTTCAAGAGGTCTGTCAATGGCTTCGCAATAACTCCATAACTTTGCACGAAACGACGGTAATAACCAGTAAGACCAAGGAAACCCCTTAACGCCTTGATGTTTCTTGGTACTTGCCACTCAGTCATAGCTGCCAACTTTGCAGGATCAGCCTCCACCCCATTCGCCGAGATGACGTGTCCAAGATACTCAACGCTGGAACACCCAAACTCACATTTCTTCCGGTTAGCATACAACTGGTGCTGTCTCAACTTCTCCAGTACCAATCGTAAGTGCGTCGTGTGCTCTTCATGATCCTTGCTAAACACGAGGATATCATCGAAAAACACTAATACAAACTGCCTCAGGTACGGTCTGAAGACTTCGTTCATGACAGACTGGAACGTCGCCGGCGCATTCGTAAGCCCGAAAGGCATCACCAAGAACTCATAATGCCCATCATGCGTTCTGAATGCAGTCTTTGGCACGTCTTCAGTCTTAACTCGAATCTGATGGTAACCCGCTCGCAAGTCCAATTTTGAAAATACCGTTGCTCCTCTCAGTTCGTCCAACAATTGATCGATCATGGGAATAGGGTAACTATCCAACACGGTCGCCTTGTTCAAAGCACGATAGTTAACACAGAACCGCCAACTTCCATCCTTCTTCTTCACCAGCAAGACGGGACTAGAGAACGGACTGATGCTCTCCTGAATTATTCCTGCTTTCAGCATTGCAGTCACCTGTCTCTCTATCTCCTCCTTTTGCGCGTGTGGGTACCGAAAAGGCCTCACACTGATTGGATCACTTCCCTGCGTGAGAGTAATCGCGTGTTCTCTATCTCTCGGAGGGGGCAACCCCTGAGGTTCCTCAAACACCTCCCCAAACCTCAACAAAATCTTTGCGATAGGTTTTGGAACCTTCTTCTCCTCTTTAGCCTGAGTACCCAACTCACAACACTCCACTAAGACACTCAACTCTTGTTGCTCTAGCACCTTCTGCATTGCCTTCATAGACACCTCTGAACTACAAATGTCAGGAACTCCCTGCAACACCACCACTCCATTCTCCACTGGAATCTTCATTGTCTGTAATTTCCAGTTCACCCGCATTTCCCCCAGCGTTTCTAACCACTGAATCCCCAGGATAATATCCACATTGTTGAGCTCCAGAGGCAAGAAGTCAGATGTGATGGAATAATCCTGCATCGTTAGCGTCACGTTCCTACACACTCCTCCTCCACGCACTGGTTTTCCCGACCCCGTAATCACCCCATAGCTCTTGGTTTCCTCCGCTTCAAGCCCCAACTCCTTCATCAGTCGATGATCAACGAAATTGTGTGTCGCACCACTGTCAATGAGGATGATCGCCTGATGGTCTCTCACCGCACCACGTAGTTTGATGGTTCTTGGTGACGAGATGCCCACCGCTGACTTCACTGACAGGGCCGCGCATTCTGCAAACTCCGTTGCCTCCTCTTCTTTATCGTCCTCACCCTCCGACTCTACTTCTTCTCCCACCTCATCTTCTTGGATCACCAACACCATCAACCCCTTGTTAGGACAATCTCTTCTTGAGTGAGACTTCCCTCCACATTGGAAGCAAAGTCCCTCGGCTCGATATCTAGCGTACTTCATCGGTGAAAGTCGACGAAATGGTGCTCTTCCCTTCTCCGCATTATTAGGGTTCACAGCCACCGTCCGTTTCTCGATCTGACTGTTCTTTTCGGACCCTTCCGTCGTTTTGGGCTTGAAATTGGAATTGGGCCTAAAACCATTTCCTCCGGTAGACCCGCCCCGGCCCACAGAAGTCGCAGAGCCCACTGCACTCCCTCCTCGCGTACTTTTTCCGTTCACTGCCTCCACCGTCGGATCTGCGTAATTCGTCCAATCTTCCACCAACTTAGCGACACTCATCATCTTGCGAAGGGTTCTTGGCTCCATGAGTTTAACCCCTGCTCGAATCTGTGGCTTCAAACCGATCATGAACGCCGTTTCTAAGATCGCATCTGGCACCTCTGGTGCATTTGTGGCTAGAGAGATGAAATCCCGGCAGTACTCCCTAACGGTCCCCTCCTGACGCAACGTCATCAGACGTTCACGTGCTGTCGTCTCTTGATTCGTCGCAAACTGCTCGAGAACGCGAAACTTCATCTGTTCGCAACTCTCGAATGGGTTTCGATCGCGTTCCCAGCGATACCACAACAAAGCTTCCTCATCGAAACACATCCTCACCACCCTCATCTTCCTCTCCTCCGAGAAATCCTCCAACTCAAAATACTGCTCAACACGTAACACCCAACTCTCCGCGTTTTCTCCGTTGAAGAGTGGGATCTTCAGCTTACGCATATTCTCGTCGTGTCTTTCCTCCGTTTGTAGCCAAGGACGGTCGAGTGGACTCAGTGAGTGACCTCTTCCGTCCCCGCCTCTCGTAACTGCCTCCGATCGCGATCCCGATCCTCCAGCACGAAAGAGACCGCTACGTTCTTCCTCTGTAGCGATCTGTTTTCCCGGTCGCTGGACGGTATGCGAGACCTCTTCCTCCTCGTGGTGTCGCAACGACGCTTGAAACAAAGCGGCAAGCTCACCTTCCTCGTTTCGTCATCTACGTTCAATCGCTGCTCCAACCTCTCCAATATGCTCATACGATTTCGGATCTCAGTCACCGTACCCTTGAGATCCTCCATCGTACTCTCCATTGTTCCGATCTTACTAACCTCCTCTCTCAAGTTCTCCACCACCGCCTCGACATCAGATTTCTTTCCTGGCGCCATCTCTTCCCAGTAAAGAAAATAGGCTCTGATACCAAGTTGTTATGAGATACTTTGAGAAATAGAAATGTTATTGATCTGAGAAACGTTCTACAAGACTTGAGAGAATTATATCCTGGGATCTCTCCTTCCCTTTACAACTTTGATCAAACCTCTTTGATTCCTCTCACGTAACAACTCTCTCTCTATAAATAAAAGACGGAAAGCAAAAGCACACATCACGTGGGCCGTTAGCCGTTAGCCATTAACTCCAGCACACCAACGACGTTTATTCCTCATACCTCGTAAAGCATCCATTTAAGACGTCACACGTGACACGTCCCCATCCTCCAAAGATTCCTGTTGATCCATCTGATTCTTTCCCTTTCTCTTTCTGCCGTACGTGTACAGTATCGGAGGGCGTCGAGCCTCAATGCTAACAGTCCCCTTGCTAGCTGGTGCTTTGATGCCAATCTGTGAAGCATTTGGCTCTGGCATTCCGAACATCACGTGGATTCTCCCAACTGGCGAAGTAATCTCCTCTCATGCTGTTTTCTCCACTGCATTTATACTTCTTCTAAGGTTATGGAGATTTGACCACCCACCACTAGATTATGTCTTGGGAGATGTTCCGCCGGTGGGCCCTCAATCAAGCCCTGAATATCTTTTGCTAGTGAGAAACTGCCGTTTAGAATGTTTTGGAAAGTCCCCAAAGGACCGCATGGCACGTCGAAGATTTTCAAAAGTCGTAGATATCTCTGTGGATCCCATCTTCATGGATTCATTCCCCAGACTGAAACAGTGGTATCGGCAGCATCAGGAATGCATGGCTTCGATTCTATCTGAACTAAAGACCGGAAGCCCAGTGCATCACATTGTTGATTCCCTACTTAGCATGATGTTCAAGAAGACAAATAAAGGTGGTAGTCAGTCACTAACTCCATCTTCAGGAAGCAGTAGTTTATCTACTTCTGGGGTGGACGACTCTTCCGATCAACTCAAGATACCTGCATGGGATATCTTGGAAGCGGCCCCGTTTGTGCTTGATGCTGCTCTTACTGCCTGTGCTCATGGATCACTCTCTCCCCGGGAATTAGCAACAGGTTTCTCCATCCTCCTGAACCTATAGAAATTGACACCTTAATAAAACCAATTTTGACAAGGGGATCACCTAAATCTGACGGTCACCAGCATTATATTACATGCTATCTTAGAGCCAACTCTATTGATGCACAATAAACTATGTTCCAAAAAGCAGCTAATACTAGGTGGGGCATGATCTAAATCTGTCCCTTTGACTTCTTTCAGGTCTTAAAACCCTTGCCGATTTTCTGCCAGCAACACTAGGAACCATGGTTAGCTATTTTTCTTCGGAAGTAACACGAGGTCTGTGGAAGCCAGTTTCCATGAACGGAACTGATTGGCCTAGTCCTGCAGCAAATTTAGCAAGCGTTGAGCAACAGATAGAGTTGATCTTAGCAGCTACTGGCGTTGACGTCCCAAGGCTTCCAGCAGGTAATGCTTTTTCTTCTCGCTCACGACAATATATATTCGCCGGTTCTGTGATTTTCGCATATATACGGTCACGGCAATCCCTGACAACATGTTCCCGGGGGGTCTTTGCGTAGCCTTATACCTATAAACAATTTTCATATCTATAAAATTACACGGTAGAACAAGTGAAAACAATGATTACGCTGCTTAAACTCTAATTGTTGAAACACCTCCGTCTTTGCAGATGGAATCTCTGCGGCTACACTTCCCTTGCCTCTCGCTGCACTTGTCAGCCTCACTATAACCTATAAGCTCGAAAAAGCAACAGAGCGCTTCCTTGTGCTTGTCGGACCGGCCTTGGACGCCCTTGCTGCCGCTTGCCCCTGGCCCTGCATGCCGATTGTGACATCGCTGTGGACCCAGAAAGTGAAGCGCTGGAGCGACTTTCTTATCTTCTCAGCGTCCAGAACTGTGTTCCACCACAACAGCGATGCTGTTATACAGCTCCTCAGAAGCTGCTTCACTTGCACTCTTAGTCTAACGCCGACCTCCCAACTCTGCAGCTATGGGGGAGTGGGCGCACTCCTTGGCCATGGATTTGGGTCTCTTTACTCTGGTGGAATCTCAACAGCTGCACCAGGAATCTTGTACATAAAAGTGCACCGATCAATCAGAGACGTCATGTTCCTGACAGAAGAAATTCTCTCCCTTCTGATGTTCTCTGTGAAGAGCATCGCCACCACGGAGAAACTGAAGAAAACGAAAGATGGTCTGAGGTATGGGGTTGGACAGGTTTCACTCTCTCAGGCGATGACGCGTGTTAAACTGGCAGCTTCACTGGGAGCCTCGTTGGTGTGGATCTCCGGTGGCCTGAATCTGGTTCAGGCTCTGATCAAGGAGACATTACCATCTTGGTTCATCTCAGTTCACGGAGAAGAAGACGAGTTGGGAGGTATGGTACCGATGCTAAGAGGCTATGCGTTGGCCTACTTTGCAATCCTGAGCAGTGCATTCGCTTGGGGAGTGGACTCGTCATCTCCTGCCTCAAAACGTCGGCCAAGGGTTCTGTGGCTGCATTTGGAGTTCGTGGTGAGTGCTTTGGAAGGGAAGATATCGCTAGGTTGCGACTGGGCCACATGGCAAGCTTACGTAACTGGCTTTGTGAGCCTGATGGTGCAATGCACGCCGGCTTGGGTGCTAGAGGTGGATGTGGAAGTGATAAAGAGGCTAAGCAAAAGTCTGAGGCAATGGAATGAGCAAGACTTGGCTCTCGCTCTACTATGTGCCGGCGGCCTTGGGACTATGGGTACAGCTACCGAACTCATTGTCGAGACTTGCCATCAACTTTAGCTTTACGTCTCTCTCTCAACTCATGGGTTTATATCGAAACTGTGATCATCACTTGTATTTTTCAAATTAGCGTATGTTATATAACATTTTGAGTAACATCGTTCGCACAATCCACTACTAGGCGGGGGCTTAAATTGTGAAGTAGGAAACTATAAATGTGGTAGATTGATTATATTACTCTCACTACGGCCTAAGGTGGTTTAATTTGAGAAATTGAAACTAGTAAGGGAAGTAAAATGTGACAGATTACATTAACGGGGGTATTATTTGAGAAATTTAAAACTAAGGGGAGTGAATGTGATAGATAATAGACTCCGACTCGGGTCGGGTTAAAGTTTAACATTTAGAAGAGGATTACGGAGGCGGAGTCGAAGCTCGAGGACCATGGCGTCGACGTCGTTGGTACTAACGATAGCACCTCCTCTGTTCAGTTCCGCCTTGAAGAAGAAGACGATGACTACAGAGCCCTCAGGTCTGTCCTTCCTGCTTCAAATCAGTTCGCTCTCTTACTAAATTCTACGGTATGATGTATCAGTAAAATTCAGAAGAAGATGCTCGGGGAAAGAAGAAGTGCTTCTAGAAGGAATGCCACCGGAGTATTATGATGATGTATGTATGTATGTATGTTGGTGCCTTTTTGTTGTTTGAATCTGAATTTAGAGTTTTTGATGATGACAGGAATGGCAAGCTCGGCAGAGGGAGAAGACGAAAGAATTGCGGCGGATGCAGCGGGAGGAAGAAGAAGAGGAAGAGAGAAAGATTGAAGAGTACCGTGAAATCGGTTTGAGGTTGAAGGAATTTCCTGAGGAAGACTTGAGGAAAGCTAGAAAGCTCGTCTCCAGCTTCATCACTGCTGCTGAGGAAGTCGAAGAGGTTAAATACTCTAAAAAACTAACAGAAACATCAAGTAGTTAGCAGTTAGATTTCATCTCTGATTGGATTATTAGGATAATTTTGTTACAGAGAATTGAAGAAGCTGCTGAGAAAGGAGAACTGGACGAGCTTGTTCTCATGATCATATGGAACCGCCTTGACCTCGCTCGCCGTGATGTAAGAAGATACATATATTCCCTGTCACCTGCGTTTCAATTTTTGTTTTTGCCTAATCAGACATGTGTGGTCTTGTATTGTGTCCTCCTTCAGGACGAGAAGGACGCTATAAGAAGTCTTGATCTCTTGTATAGAAGAGTCGAGGTATGTTTTTCTGTTTTTCTATACAAAATCTTGCTTTAGTTGCTGCTGATGCTACACATCATTTAACTTTCGAAGCTGTCCTGCTCTTCGTGATCCTTGTTGTGTCATTAAACTTTTAACTTAGAATTAGGTCTCCCTCCAGGTAATTGGGTTGAAAGTGAATCCTTATATATTTGGCTCATTTCAGACAGAGATCTTAAAACGGCAAGCAAGTCCTGCGATGAAGCTGCTGAATGATCTTCTAAACATGCATGATGGCTTTGGAGACGATGCTTGGCTGAAAGACTGCAGAAAACGAATGGCTGAGACATTCCCACGGGAAGACCCCTTCAGCATTCTAATGCCACCCGGTTTCGACATTGATATGGTGCCTCCCTTTTGTCCTTTTTTCTTTTCCTTGTTGTCTTGCTTACCTTAGCGCCAAAAAAATGAATCAAATACACTGTGTTTGCAGCATCAAGGACCGTTACGGTCGCTCGTTGAGACAGACAACACCCTTCTGAGAGTAGACTTTGTAAGAGAAGTTGATGCATTGCTGCATGAAGTGAGATTAATAGAGGAAGACGAGGAGGAAGCTGGTAAGAAAGGAGACCCTGAAGCGATAGCACGTAAGTTGAAGCAGCAAGAGAAGAAGCGAACCATCCGTCAAGTTGAAGCCCTTCTTGATTTGGCCCTCAACTTGAAGTGGTAGGTTAGGTACCAAGAGTTGTTTGTAAAGAAAATACGATACTAATAGGATTGCGGGAGCATCATGCTTTTTCTTAAGGAATATTGGTCAGATCAAAATTTTACCCGCATTATTCTGCATGATGAGGGCTTGGAAGAATTTTCTGTGGACATAGTTAAGCTCCACCACAACACTTTTTTCCTCCGTTTGGCCTCCCACGATGCACTCCTAGCTACGTAAAATGATCTTTTTTTTTGGTCAACTGAAATTCTATATCATACACGAGGAGGGAATACATTGTGAAATACATAACCAGAGAAAGAAGAATAAATCCAAAGACATAGCCCTATGTAAAGGAAGCATTCATAACAAAACCGACAATGCAAAATACCATAGTAAATAAAATTTGTTCAAAAGGAAAAATACCATATTAGGCCTAAAGACCGAAACAAGTGAGAGTTTTTTTTGGAAGGATCTGTTCCACTTGGATTGAGAGGTAAGGAAACGTTTATGCTCCTTGGCTTTTTGAAGTATTTTTTCTGTTTATCTGGAAATCCACTCTTGCAGAGAGAGACATGAAAAGCAGTTATTTACTCATCTTCTAGTGAGTCATCATACATAACATACTATTTCATAAGATTGTGTCCCAAGATATTATATTTACCTTTACTGGAATCGTGGCATATGTGTCTTCTGCCAGTTGAAGTTTATTGGGGATTTAATAATGGAGTAAAGAATCACTGACGACAAAACCGAAAATAATTTGTTGATTTACGGATCCAGGCATGTGGCATTAGAGAGGTCATGACTAGAGAAACTTGAGAGAGACGGAAAGTAGTAAAGGGTGGTGTGAAAGCTAGCAGGAAAAACACCGACGTGATGTGGCTCTAATTTAGAAAAGAGATAGGCTAGTAGTGGAAGTAAAGGGTTGTTGACGAAGTGAGTATATATATATGATATGTTTTTCTTCTGGAACCAGAACCTCAGAAATAAAAGCATAATAAAAAATAAGAGCTTTGAAACCAACTAGAATAAATATCTATATATAATAGCAAACCCAATTTTGATGCTAGATGACCTAATCATTTTTTTATAGGAAAATAAAATTTAAATCTAACGGCTTAGTTTAACAATATTTTGTAATGTAACGGACCTGATCATCTCTTATTTATAAGATCAGACGTCATCAATCTCTTTCACCAAAAGGCGTCTCAATCAACTGCCCTCTGAACGAGCACCCCTTATACATCCGCCTCTTTGCAAAGGACACCTCATTTGCCTCCTTTCGGATTCAGCCCGTCTCTAAAATCCATCTATATATTGAAGTTTCAGATTTCTTATCCCTTTGCATATTCCATCATCATTCTGTCCATTTACATTGTCCATCATCCTCATCCAGTTTTAGATGTAAGAATTTCTCTCATACAGTTCATCACCATCGTAGTACATGTATTTGTCTTTGGTTTTTTTACTTCGTTTATTATCTGGAAATAAATCAATCCAGTGTTCGTTGTTTTATTTAAAGGGACAGATTTTCAAAAAAAAATTAAATGTTTGGTACTGCGTGGGAGGAGATGGAGTGAATCACGTATTCTTTTTGGCCGAAGAACAATCTATGTTCTCAGATTACTTATAGATTTCAACTTATTTTGTCTCTGAAATTGGAAAATTCCCAAGTTTTTCTTACTGCAGTTGATTAAAATGTATTTTTACTTGTATGGTCCAGCACAGCCTTAATAACATCCATAAGTGCATCACACACGCGTGTGCCTTGAAGTGGAGAAGTTTGGAGTTGGAAAAGAAGTAGAGAGACTCCAAAGGTGTGTTTCTATGGGAACCTGATCTTTATGATGTCACAAATCATTAATTTATAAATACAAGCATAATCTATTCATAATAGAAGGTACGTATTAATGTAAATTTCATGCTTTTGAGTTTTGAGTGATTAAAAGATTTCATATAGTTGTGTTGTTCTGTTCCTCAGAAAGAAACACTGTAAAAACAGATGAAGAAAGAAACCAACGATGAGTTCATAAAAAGTTGTGATTATATTTTTTAGTTTCTTCAATCTTGTAACATGTGAAAGAAAAGCCTTCACGGAGAAGCAGAGAGAAGGACGAGTAAACGTCCTGGCAAAGAGTAAATATAAGGTTTTCCATTGTTAGTTTATTATAATTGAGTTTGGTATGATTAGATAATAATTATAAAGTAACTGTAAACCCAATAGGTGCATTTGTAAAGTCGTGAATTGTTTGTAAAGTCGTGACTTGTTGGAAGAGTCACAAGTAGTTTTCTTTACGGTTACTTAAGAAATCTATGTAAGTCATGTTGTCTTATGTAAAAAGTGTCAACAATAAAAGATAAATTTTCCAAATGTATTTTGTTCTCTTTATTTTGTCCAACATTCTTTACGGCCGCAAGTCTCTCCCGTTTAACAGACACGTAGTTGATATTGAAGGTTCCTTGATAAATGAGGTTGGTGAAAGGTTGCAATGGATTATACCTAAAGCTCATTAGTTTGCTGTGTTCACATTATTACAAGGCAAGGCAATGTCAAAGATTAATCCCTAATTGCTTGCTCGATTAGATACCCTGAAACTCCAGACCAAAGAGGAGAAGAAGTAAGTGAATTGTTTATACGCTGCGGTGTCTTGTTATATGATACGAAAAGCAACTTACTAGAAACTAACTTCTCCAAAACTCTGGAAGGGATCCTCCCTCTGCAACATCATGTGTGAAAGTATATGACTGAAGGAGAATGACCAGTCCAATAACTTACCAACTCTCCCAATAACATCAAATTCAAAAAACCAGTTCTATATATTGTCATCAAGTTCAGTATATGACTGAAGGAGATGTAACACGGTGCTGGAGACAAGCCTTGCCGTTAGAGATCCATCGCCTCTCTCTTATGGTCGCTGTGCATCGGATCCGAGAGGCTTTGATGTAGAGAAGAGACGCACGTACGCGGAGCCATCACGTAGAGCACTTCCGGTGCCGATCACCAAGTCATCATCTCATCGGAGGAGGGTCCGAGATCCTTGCCGTGCCGCCGGAGCCTTTATCAACTCTCGACGTAGCCGTGATCATAACCAAGAGATGCGGAGGAGGCACGATCTAAATTGGAGTTGCGGCGTTTAACACCAACCACCACCATCGTTAACCGTGAGACATAGAAGGGGAAAACCATGTCACCGGAGAGTCGTTTCATGATCACCGAGTTTGAGCCAGCCACCATCATCAACCGTAGTCCAAGCCGTGTAGCAGCTAAGTGTTATCTTCTTGTTACTTGTGTTACAAGCAACATATTTAGCTTAAGCTAAATGTTTCATGCGTAGGAAACATGCAACTTTGGATGTTATTATTCTAAAACCTAAGCGAGCTTTGTTGGGCGAGGCATTTTCCCATTATCTCCGACCTTGGCTAACATGAAGGTATTTTCCTGAACTTCTCTTACACAGCTTAGGTATTAAGTTTCTAAAATATGGGGATTTGAATCCAACGAATTAAATATTATAGATATTGTAGTTAATGGATTATATTGTTTCCTAAGTTATTCTTAACTACAATGGAAGTTACTTTATTTTGTTAAGAATTGTTTAAGATATCTTACTCGATTCCTTCAATTAATAAATAGTAGATTGTATTTTCATTTGGTTACAAAATCTATATTATTATGTCTAATAGCCGACTGCAAAAAATATCATTATTGTAAAACTCTCTACAAAAAGTATCATTAGTAAAACCCTAAATTCTTGATATTACCCAATAACGTTACCAAACCACTAATATTCTTTGTAGAGAGTTTTACAATAATGATATTTTTTGCAGTCGGCTATTAGACATAATAGTATAGATTTTGTAAATATGGTTTAGGGTTTGTGTATTGGGTAATATCAAGAATTTAGAGAATATAATACGTATTGATGTTTAGTGTGTTTCAGAATAAATCATGTGTGAATTATGTTACCATATATTTGTGTATAAAAATGAGTAATATTATAGTTACAATTAGTTTATGAACGATGAGTGAAAAAAGCCATAGGTTCAACTATTTTTAAAAGTTAATAACAAAAAAGTAAAAAAATAAAGAGATTAAAACATGGGTGTTACCAGGGGTTTTAATTAAAAATTAAAAATTAAATAATGAAATGGCATAATCTTGTAAATAAGTTGAAAAATAAGGACAGAATCTTAGTAAGGATTGTGTTTTAATAGTATAGACTAGATTTTGATCCGCGCTTTAAAAGCGCGGAATAAATTATTTTTTATCAAAAAAATATTCATAACTTAAAAGTTGTACATAATTTATATATTTTATTTTTAATGATCTTCTTTTTGGTTACCAGCATATACAATACGTATAATTATGCAATATGATCACATATATATATACTTATTCTTTGGTTGACCACATAATTTTTTTTGTTGCCAAAATTTGATAATGATCTTTTAATATTTTTTTGTTTCAACATAAAAATAGTAAAATAAATAAGTACTGACATATCTACAACTAACTACTACTATAAAGTTAATCATGTTCTGCACTTAAATTTGTAACTAATTATCAGTAATTTTATTTTTAGTTTGGGGCAATTCTCTCAAATAACTATTTTCAAGTTTTTGTTACAAAAATAGCTCTCAAAAAAGAAAATGATCAAAATAGTCTTTTTTATTTTGAAATTTTTAATATTTATTTTTTATTTTTTAAAATTTGAAATCCTATTCCCAAAACCCCACCCCTTAACTCTAAACTCTAAATCTGATTAGTTAACCCTACTTTTTTACTCTTTAATAAAACTTATTTTTGTCATTTTCTTTACTGAGAACTATTTTTGTGATAAAAACTTAAAAATGGATATCTTAGGAAATTTCTCTTTAATTTGACATCTCAATAATCTAACGGAAATTATCCAAAATTGATTTTAAAATAGGCTAAAATTTTAATAAAATCACAAATAGTTAGATTTTAATGGACCTATTATTACTTTAATCTCGATTTATGCTATTTAGCTGCTGTGATTTTAATATTATAAGACGTGATGTGGATATTTTATGTTAAATATTTTAGATCTCTCATTTAAAATTACATAAGATATTCTAAGAAGTATAATCATAGATGTTACTGTAGTTTCCACATTTTTTGGTTGCAAATATCTTCAAAAATAAAGATAAAAATTATGGAGATTGAAATAATAGATAAAGAACATTGTTTAGTTACCATATAAACATTAAGAGATTATAAGAAACTGTAAATGATATCAAACTACCTAAATATCATTTATGATGAAATTGAAATGAGGAAAATATTTCAGTGTGTTACTATATTTACGATGATTACACACTGAATATTATTACTATAAAATACATTGACGTTGCAAGTAAAGGTAAAAATCATTTTTTTGTTAAAATACTAAGTCAATCACAATATTTGGTTGCAATATACATAATAACGAAGAGGAAAGTACACAAATCATGTTTTGATATTTACGTGAGCATTGATAACATGGAGATAAAATGATTTTGTTTATTGAGGGAGAAAAACATGTGACTGTTTTAAAATAAGTAGGAATAGATTTTAATTATTGATAAAAAAAAGTAAAACAACAATGACATAGAAATGTAAATAACTCAAATAATTAAGGGCATAATCCTATGAGAGATTCTGCTTTAATAGTATAGATATGTGAAATAGATGAAGAGTGGAAAACATGCCATGAAAGTAGCATCACTTTGGATACACCAGATCAATTGCTTATTTTATTTCTCAAATTAGTTCACTATAAAATTATAATTTCATAGAAAGTATGGTGATTAATGATCATACTGGATTTTGCAAAATACATGAAATTCTAGGAAAATAAGCTTTTTAATTTCAATCAACAATTTTATGAAAAAAATCATGGGTTTGAATCTTGAAACTGAAAATAAAAAAAATTCTTATAATCATCATATAGTTTTGTGACTATAACCAATTATTTTATGAAGAGTTATAAAGATATTATGTATGAGTAAAAATATTAAGGCTCTGATTGGTGACATGTAGTATTGAAATCGAGTTGCAATATGTATTACAATTCGATGTAACTTGCAGTAAAAATCATGTGGTAAAAACTGTAACTTTATGTGGTAAGTTTGCAGTAAAAATAAAAGTTACAATTTAAAGTATGGTTTTTAATCAAATAAATATAAACATAAGACAATGAATTATTATTAATAACAAAAAAACATTAACCTATTAAAATAAATAAATAATAAAAATAAATGTATAAAATAAATTTTAACAAAAATTATGTTGCAATATATATTTTTCTAAGAACTATACTTACGGATTATAATATTTATCAATAACAAAATAATTTATAAATTTCTATTACAAATAAAATTTACAACTAATACGATTTTGTAAAATAATAATTAAAAAGAAGAAGTTAATAATACAAAAATAAGAAAAAGGAATAGAATAAAAAATCTTTGACTAACACAAAATTAGGTGAAGTTGTATAATATTGTTAAAAATATTTGGGAAATTTTTTTTTAAAGCAAAAAAATGATAACTATGTCCCTTTAGACTAATCTCATATACTTTATGTCCCATTAGGTTAATTATTTTCAAAATGGCAATAATTACCTTAAAATTGTAATTTTTAAATATAATAAATAATGAGTTCGATCAAGCGGGATCGATTGATCCGAAATTATAAGGTCGAAATGATCGATTGATCCTGATCATTATGCAGAACATAAAAAACGCGGAGCATATACTGATCGACCTGATCCATTTCACTCGATCAGCAAAGGTCCATTTCATACGGATCCACCGATCTCGAATTATAGACCGATCGATCCGTGGAAGCATTGATATGAATCATGGTAGAATTAATGTGAAAATTTTGTGAACAATCAATGGAATATAGAAGACGGCGTGAGAAGAAGGTTACCACTTTTTTCGTTTTTTTTTTTTAAGATCGATTTTTTCAAAATATGAAAGTGAATATTCCCAAATATTTTGTATCCATATTTTTAGGAACTGATTTCTTATCCGTAGAATACATCTAATATGTAGAAATCGGTTTCTACAGGTTTTTAAAATTATGGTAATGTGTAGAATTTGATTTATACATGTTTTAGACTTACAATAAATTTGTAGAAGTCAGTTTCTACGTGTTTTAGATTTATATTAATGTGTAGATTTTGATTTCTAAAGATTTTAAATCGGTAGGTTAAGCGCGGAATGTGTATTCTAAATATTTTTAGAATACTCTTATTTACGTAGATCACATATTCTAAACATTGTAGATTCAATGAAAAAAATGGATTTCGTATTCTACTTCGTAGAATGTTATTTCTACTTTATTTAGAACAGAATCTGAAAATTATGATTTAAACATTTTTAGAACTGAAAAAAATACCACTAAGTTCATATAGGTATTTTATCAATAGTTACTATTTTTTCAAATTTTTTTGTTTGTAAAACTATTTATTAAATTTATTTTCAAAAATATTAAAGGGTATTATAGGTAAAAATGGCACAAAATAGATATTAGTTTAAAGAGATATAGTTATCATTTTTTGCTTTAAAAAAAATAATTTTCCCAAAATATTTCTAGAAATAAGAATAAGATATTGCCATGGTGGTTTTGGAAATATAAATAAAATGCTATGTATTTTATCATCATTTTTAGTTTATATATTTTCACATATAACCACTCTAAGCAATTCAGTGTTGATAATAGTGCAATAGAAAATGATGACAAGATATTTGATTTTTAAGAATATTTATATATTCTTTATAGCATTAAACTAATTTTTGAATGAATTATTAGTATTTTTATTTTAATAAAATTTTATATTATTAAAAAATTGTGTTGTATTTTGTTATCTATCTAATTTTAGTATCAATTATAGTTTATTTTAAAATATCTCACTTTATATATAAAATTTAATATATAGCTTCGCGGGGTCTGAATCCTAGTTTTAATAAATATAAAAGTCATTCCTAGTTCCTAAACCGTCTTTTCTCTCTCGAGGGTGATTTTCAATAGCCCTCCTCTTTGCAATTTTCCAGTTCTATTGATTGTTTTTGGGGTCACCGACATTTGTCGGTGGCTCTCATGCCCCCTTATTTAATTTCTTTTTGATTCATAATTCCAGTAAAGTATTTTGAGAGTGGTCGTGAGAGAAATATCAAAACAAAAACATGTTTTGTTTGTGTTTTCACGCCCATCGAAGTGCAGTTTCTGGAAACTATATCAGATTTCTTCCAGCATCTTTTGCTAAAACTTTGTCAAACGTTTTGTGTTAATTTCCGGTGGTTATAGTTAATCTGTGATGACTGTCCGATGGTTGAAACAAATCTGATATGGAAACAACGTCCACCAAAAAAACCGCCATGGAATCAAGATGCAGAAGATGATCCAGAAAACGGTGCAAAAAGCTTCATGTCGTCCAAGGAAAAGAGTTTCAACATTCATATTTTGATACAATATATTTGGTATCAAAATATAGTGACATTGTGGAGAAGATGGCAATACATAATAGAAGATGTGATCTCTTTGTTGTATGGCAATATTTTTACAATCGTTAAAAAATGGCATTTCCAATTATTATTTTTTATGGTTGAATCAGTATATTGGATTTTAAACCGAAGAATATATAGAGATCTATATTGGAAGAAGGCCAATGTAATATAACAAAGAGAATCAGTGTTCATGCGACAAAGATGCAAAGATCGTACAAATCCAAAATCTTTGAAAAAATCGTCTTTTCGAGTTTTTCTTCAGATTTATTGTTTCTTAGTTATTTTACTTATGTTATTTGATGTTTTATCATGGTATATGTATCTATGTAATCTGTTTATGATTTAATTAATAAATTCAAGTTGTTAAAAAAAAATTTTGGAGGGAACGTCAGTAAAAAATGTGGTTGATGATCTCATCTTCAGTGAACCCTATATATCCTTTTTGAATAAGACCTTTATACCCTCCAATGCCAATATTTCTAACTATAGAATTATTTAATAATTGCACATCATTAGGAGAATTATTATGATTATAGGTAACATCTGTAAATGTAAAACCATTGTTTTCAATCAATCTACGATAATGTTTTGCGTCTGCATGTAACATGTTATAATATCTTAATCATGTTATAGGGCAAAATGTAAACCATTTGTAGTTTCGATGTTTTTTTGCTAAATTTTAAATATCAATTGATGATTAGAAGTTCTTACAAGAGCAATAACTTAAGCCTGATCCATCTTGGCAAAAAAGAAATAAAAAACAAGATGAACCACATTTTAAACCTACTAAGTTTCCTTTATCTCAACCATAAAACCATGAGGGAGTGAAAACGCTTTCTATGTCTCCTTGCTGAGATGATGTTTCTCAGCTCTCTGTCGATGTTGTGGAAGAGTGTTGTGGCCGGTAAGGATATCTGGTTGTAAATCAGATTGTTTCTCTGTTTCCACAGGTGATAAATGGTTGATTGAGTTGCCAGGTTCCTAAGCAGGAGGAGGTTGGAAGATGGTGCTGCTCTGATCCAATATTTCGATATTTAATTTGAGTTTTATATATGTCGCTAGTTAAAGAGAGAAGATCTGTAAAAGCAAACCTGACGAGTGGAAGCAGATCGGTAAGTGAGCATGTGTGCGAGGGCAAAGTTGATATAGACGGTAAAGCTAACCAGAAGAGCACCAACAGCTGAATTGATTGGACCGAAGAACGGAAAGATAATAGCTAAGAACCATATCGGTATAACCACAGGCAATCGGGCTAAAGGGCTCAAGAAAATGCTCATGCATATCTGGATTTATTTATGGGAAGAAATTTTTATTTTTGGACTTCTCTTAAAAAAATGTTTTTTTGCAGAAACTATTTTCGGCTGACAGTTATCACCAGAAGTTCCCCACGCAATATCCTTCTTTGAAGGAAGGAGACCACTGTTGAACAGTTTATATAATTAGGAAGGGACAAACTAAGTACAAGACAAGTATAGTCGAGGTGTAATTTATCAAACAGAGATTTTTGAAATACATAAATTATCCATTGCAATCCATATAAAAATGAACTTCAAACGAGTCCTCCTCAAATCAAATCATCCCTGGGAACACAAAAGACAGAAACGGGAAATAAAATAAAAACTGATCTTATCACACACTCGTGCAACCATTTATCTTTGTTGAAGGCTTAAGATTATCATGGGCGGCCACGCCGGGAGGGGACGCCTATTAAAAAGAAGTACATGAGTCATCCGGAATGCTTTTTCTTCCTCGAACGTTTTCGCTTTGGAATCTGCAACAATTGTTTTGAAGAAATGAGTATTTTGGAGAGATGATGCTTGGACTGTGAAAACCAATTAAAACCAATTACAATTAAAACTTGCCTTTGCCATTGATTCCTCGCCCTCGTCACTGTCCTCTGGCAGGCTAGACTTGATAGAAAAAAACTCCTGTTGAGAAACTCTCAAATAGTTTAGACAAAGAAAAATGCAAACTGATGCAAGCAAGTAAGAGAGAGATGAGGGATGAACTTACTTCTTTTTTATGTTCTTCAGAGGAGAGATGCCTGCTGAAATCTGTAACGCTTAGGGCAGTAAAGTTGCATGATCCGCAAAGAAATGACGAGGCAGAGTTGCGAAGAACACAACTTGTTGTCTCCGGAGACCTAGCCAGTAGGGTTTGCCAGAGCCACTCTGCAGTATGGCAGAGACGTGACATACTCGGAGGAGTAAATGTACGTGCCAGAACAAGGTTGTAGTAACTCTTTTGATGATCCAGAGAAAGGAAGATAGACAACACGGGTTCCACTTGATCAGATATGAGCATTATTGTAGCTGGTGGTGGATTATCAACTTTGAACATACTCAAATCATGATAAATATATGAGCGTACCCTAGCTGTATGAACAAAGGAAAAGGACAGTTGAAGAAACCAAAGTTACTAAAAAAAAATAAAATAAAAAAAAAAAAAATTCAGGAGGATAAATAACAAACTGGTGTGTTGAAGAAGGATTCCAGTGGAAGAGAGCCCTTGGAGGACGTGAGGATGTGCATTTTCCAGGTTGCCCATGGCATTGATGGTTACAGGACCATAGTATCCCAAATCCTTCAAGGCCCCTTCTATACTTGGGCGGACCCGGCGAGCATCGTAACCATCGGGAAGTGGGCAGGTGTCCATGTCCCACCACACAGCCGTTTTAGAATTCACGTACTCAGGCGCGGCTTGGTCGTTCATCTAAAAACGTCAATAAACCAACAACTGTCAGACAGAAAGAAAAAAAAAAAAAAAAAAAAAAAAAAAAAACATACTAAGTAGTAGTTAAAACTTGCCTTTACTGTTATGAAAGGTGAGAAGTCTGGCACACTGAAGTTCTCCTTCTCCTCCTTGTCCTGTTGAGAAATCAATTCAAATAGTTAGACAATGTATTTGATACAAGAAGCAAGCACGAGGAAGGAGGGTGAACTTACCGTCTTTTTATGTTCTTCAGTGGAGAGATGACTGGTGAAACTTGCAACGCTTAGGCCAGTAAATTTGCATGCTCTGCAAACAAATGACGACAAGGTAAAGGAATCGCCCCACGAACTGCATTTCCGAAGAACATAACTTGTTGTTGTGTCCTGAGACACTGAATATGCCGCCGCCTCCAGTAGGGTTTTCCAGCGCCAATCTGCAGTATGGTGGAGACGATACATAGACCCACCACATGAACTCGCCAGAACAAGGTTGTATCCACTTTGAATTTGTTGATTCCGGCCAAGAGGGAAATTCAATTCGCCGTCCAACTCATCGGATATGAGCATTATTGTAGCTGGTGGTGGATTATTTCTTTTGAATTCCATCAAATCATTGAAAACGAGTGTGGCTAACCAAGCTGTGAAAGGACAAGTTTGAAGAATCCACAAAACTTCCAAAAAACTTAATTAAAAATTCAGGAGGAGGATAAATTAACTAACCGTTGATGGCGTGTTGAACAACGATTCCACTGGAAGAGAGCCTTTGCAGGAAGTGAGCATGTGCTTCCGTCAGGTCGCCCATGGCAGTGATGGTTACAGGACCATAGTATCCCAACTCCTTCAGCGCCCCTTCTATACTCGGCCGAACCCGACCAGCATCATAACCTTCTGGAACCGGACAGCCGTTCATGTCCCACCACACCGCCGTTTTAGCATTCGCGTACTTAGGCGCTGCCTTGTGGTTAAACATCTTCCCTACCCTCAGTTCTCGATCTTTAGCTTAGCTTCTTGCTTAAGGTTTCCTTCCGACTTTATATGCACCAACTCATGGGCCGGCCTATAGAACTTATCGATTCAGGGCTTTGTGTTGGTTCTGTTAACAAGAGAAAGAGGAAACAAAAAGGGTCCATTCAGGCCTACCTCATAATCTATTAATAATAATTATTATTATTATAAAAAAATGGAAATATATCATTTTGCTTCTAATCTGTGGAGATTTTTAATTGCACCTTAACTTAACTAGCTAATAATATTTTTGGTATAAATTCGTATTTTATATGTTCATGTACACCCATTTGGTTTTCGGTTTGCTCCTATGTTGACTTCTCTATGTTGTTGAGTTTGCTCCTTACACCATCAGAGAAGCAGAAAGAGTATATAAATGTCAGTGCATGATGAAGGCATGGAGTATCTAAAGTAGCTTAGCTCCAAATTCATGTCACTAACGATTCATTAGAGCATCCACATCAATGAACCCCCACTTGGGGTTCATTGGAATTTTTTATTATTTTTTTGGTGGAGTCGGAAATAGTAATGAACCTGTATTGATTTTCTTCTTCCATTAGTGAACCCGAACATGGGGTTCTTAGAATTAAAAAAAAAATTATTTTTTTAAATTTTTCAGTACATTATTATTCAATAGTAGGAAAATCATAAACATAGAAAGATTATTCATCTTGATTACCAGGTGGTCTAACCTCTTCTTCCGAGTCAGGCACCGTCTCTGTAGCTTCCTTCCTTTTCTCCTTTGCACCATCTGTTGTTAAATAAGTTGACCTCCACTTTTGATCGAACCGCAGCTCCCTCCACGCATGTTCAAGTGTGAACTTGCCCGTGTAGTCGTTGAAGAAGATGTCATGGGCAGCCTTCATGACATCGTTCTCATTTTGGCCACTAGCTTGCTCCTTCAAAGCGGCCTCATAGCTTCCCACAAACTTACAAACCTCGGAATTTAGCCTTCCCCACCTCTGCTTACATGTACTCCACTCTCTTCCAGAAGAGCCTGTTAGCAGAGGGCTTGAATTGAAATATTCCTCAATTCTTCTCCAAAAAGACACTAACTTCTACTGGTTACTAACTATGGGATCTTTGCTGGTGTTTAACCAAGCACTGATGAGGACTATATCTTCTTGTGGTGTCCACTTTTTCCTTTCAACCGGTTTGGGAACACGAGAAGACCCGGGAGAATAAAGGGAAAACGGATCCATTAAGGTTTCCGTAGGTGTGTTTTAAAGTTGGTTTCTGTTTTAGAACTTGGTTTGAGTTAACCTCAGTAGGATTTACTATGTATTTAAACTAATATTTTGGGTGATGTAACTTGGTGTGTTTTAAAGTTTTAACTCAATGTGTTTTAAAGTTTCTAACTACCAAACATGGTGTGTTTTAAAGTTTCTAACTACCAACCACGAAAACAGATAGCATTCATCAAAACACAACCACTATCAGAGCATCACATCACTTTCAGAGCATTCATCACTGCCACCAACCACCCTAGTTCAATTAATACACGGAAACTACTTCTAGTTCAGTTCACTTTGAGAGCATCACTTTACTTTCAGAGAATATCAATTAATACACTGAAGCTACTTCTACTTCAATTCACTTTAGTTCAGTTCAAGATCAGGTGTTTACCTTTTGGATTTTAATCGAAGCAGACCTTCTCCATAGTATCCACCTGCACAGTGAGGTTATAAACGTCACCAGTGAGCCTATCAACCAGCAGAGCGAGCCTTTTAACCTGTGCCTGCACAGATAAACCTTCTTACTGTTAAAAAAAAATTACTTCTTGTTACTTCCTATTAGGTACACTTAAAAAAATAAATACACTAACCTCTACACTCTCTATCTGTCTCTTGAGATTGGGCACCCACTTGATCACCTCCTCAGCCTCGTCCACACGCTTACGCAGATGTTCGATCTCCTCCTGGACACCTACAACCCAAGGCTGACGATAATGTAACCCATAAGCCTTGGTGACAACATTATAAAACATTAGACAAAATATTTCCTACAAATTATACTACATATTATACGAGTGCTCTGAGGTATCTCTTACCTCGTAGTTTATGCAGGTGAAGAAGCGCTTTCCAGGATGAGTCTCGTGCTCCTCCTTCACCCGCACCTCGTCAATCATTCTCCCACCACAGGGACATCGTCTTGGAATTCCATATTCTGAATCGTAAACGTTTCCCAACATGTTTATGTACTCCTGATGCCTCTTTGTATCTCTCCTCTCCTCTGCGGGATCCACCTGAACCAGATAACCAAACGGATTACAACAACATCACAAAAAAATATTGATTTAAAACCTAAAATCGAAAACCCCCAAAATTCAAAATTAACCCACTAATCGACAAGGAAACGCTTCGATCTAGCCCTATATGAAACCCAGATGCCCATTTATAACCTACAATCGAATACCCCCAAATTTGAATATGAACCCTATTTTGAAAATCACACTAATCTACAACGAAATGCTTCGATCTACCCCTATATGAAACCCAGAAGACGATTTAAAACCTAGAATCGAAAACCCCCAAAATTGTATACGAACCCTAATTTTAAAATCCCACTAATCGAACTGAAACGCAAAGATGTATAGGCGAATCCACTCGATACTCACCTATTAACGTGGAGGAGACACTCTCTACTCGAATCGATGAAGAATAGTGAAGAAATTTGAAGAAATGAGATGAGAGGAGACGATCGCTCGACAAATCGCCTCTCCGGAGCAAACCCTATATTTTTTCAGAAATGAGGGAAAGTGATTCTCTACACGCGACCCTCCTCCTCACGTCAATAACGCGTCGCCAATAGCTGCGTGACACCTGGCATGAACCCGTCTCCTACGGGGTCACTGGGAAGGCCCGGCTCGCAAAATAAAACCCATATTTCTATTTTTTTTTTAATTCCGGCCCTATGATACTGAGCCCATGAACCCCTTTACAAGTCTCAATGTGGATGCTCTTAGTTTTGTCTGTTACAAAGACATTTAGTTTATTCTGTCAGATGATTAAAAACCACTCTCTCTCTCTCTCTCTCTCTCTCTCTCTCTTTTTCTTTCGTTTCTGATGTTCGTAGATATTGACAATTAGAAATGAGATAAACTTATGAGAATCATATGTGCTTACCTGAAACTACATTACAGCCATGGAATTCCCCAAAAGCAAACAGTGATTATATTCTTAATCACACGGTGTGATTCACACCAATCCATTTGCTTCCACTTCTAACAACACCAAATTCCAAAACACACATATATTTATATGTATAGACTACCAGAGAAAAAGAGATTGTCATCTATGTAAAACAGAAATTCCAAATCCATTTACTTAATGTATTATCACGTTAGTGAACATGTCGTCGACGTCATTGGTGCTAACGTTAGCATCTCCTCTGTTTAGTCGTCGGCCTGTTTCCGCTAGGGTAGCCTTGAAGAAGAAGACGACGACTACAGAGCCCTCAGGTATGTGCCCTTCTTCCTGCTTCAAATGAGTTTGAAAATCGAGTTACAAACCAATATAAGTTGGTATGTTTTTAACTTTCTTCTGTCACTTGGTTCACAAAATATGTTTTTCGGTTGTGTCAAAACTCTTCTAATCAAAATATTTCTGTCACATGAAGGCCAAAGCAGCCCCATCAGAATCAACTTCTTCACTTAACAGCAGATCATTTCATAAACCTGTTGGTGCAAGAGAGGTAAAGTCTTCACACCTTTTCTGTAAAAGATAGGTTTGAGAATTTCACTGATTGCTGATGCCTCTTTGTAGAGGGAAGAGAAGAGTTTCAAAGCAATAAAGAAAGACGAAACCAATAAAAAAAGCCAGATTCTTGATGAAGAGATGAAAAATCGACAATGTAAACAATTGACAATCTTCAACCAGCAGCAAGAAGATATAGAAGTAAGCACTCAACTACTCCATTTCAAGCTGTCTTCGAGTTTAAGATACCATACCACAGATTCTGAGTGTGTCCACTGCTCTTTATGTTTTATAGGGACTAAGGCAGACCCTCTACACTACAAAAGCTGGTATGAAATTTATGCAGAAGAAGTTTCAAGAAGAGTTCTCTTCTCTTGGTATTCACATCTTTATTCTCTTACTTTCTGAGATAGTTTTGATTATCCAATAATTTGAAATTAATGGATCAATATATGTCCACAGGCATGCACATTCATGGCCTAGCTCATGCTGCTTCTGGCTATCACCGAGTTCTTGAAGAAAACCGAAAGCTGTACAATCAGGTGCAGGACCTCAAGGGTAGCATCCGTGTGTATTGTCGTGTACGACCATTTTTGCCTGGACAATCCAGCTTTTCCAGTACAATTGGGAGCATGCAGGACGATAGCATAGGGATTAACACTGCATCAAGACATGGAAAATCACTCAAATCCTTCAGTTTTAATAAAGTCTTTGGCCCATCTGCGACTCAAGGTAAAGAAACTAAAATGCCTCTCTCTTAATCTCCAGTGATTGAGTTGATTCTGAAGGTTCTTTCTTGTTCTTTTGTAGAGGAGGTATTCTCTGATATGCAGCCATTGGTCCGTTCTGTTCTTGATGGATACAATGTCTGCATATTTGCATATGGTCAAACTGGATCAGGAAAAACATTCACAATGGTAAGATTATAGTTGGAAGATTGTGACATTTTTGAATGAATGTAAGAGATCTTATATGTTTTTCCCCTTTGTATAATTCCTCTAGAGTGGACCAAGAGATATAACGGAGAAGAGTCAAGGAGTTAACTACAGAGCACTTGGTGATCTGTTTCTTCTTGCTGAACAAAGAAAAGACACATTCCGTTATGATATTGCTGTTCAGATGATTGAAATTTACAATGAGCAAGTCAGAGACCTTCTGGTTATTGATGGAAGCAACAAAAGATATCCTTTTCTTTAGCTTCTTAATCTTCTGATTTGAGAGAGAGAGAGAGAGTTCATTTTATATGTTTTATTTTCGTGTTCCTTAACGTTTTTGATACGTTAGAGATCAGGAATAGCTCTCAAAAGGGTCTAAGTGTACCGGATGCAAGTCTTGTGCCGGTTTCTTCAACATATGATGTGATTGATCTAATGAAACTTGGGCATAAGAATCGTGCTGTTGGATCAACAGCCTTGAATGATAGAAGCAGCCGTTCTCATAGGTAAATGGGAAAAATATTTTCAAGAGCAGAGAAAGAACCCATTTATCTTTAGATGTCTTATGCAAAGTATTGTCAATTTTCTTGCAGTTGCTTGACGGTTCATGTTCAAGGAAGAGACTTGACTTCAGGAGCTGTTCTTCGTGGATGTATGCATCTTGTGGATCTAGCAGGCAGTGAAAGGGTAGATAAATCCGAAGTTACTGGCGACAGACTAAAAGAAGCACAGCACATCAACAAATCTCTATCTGCTTTAGGAGATGTGATTGCTTCACTAGCTCACAAGAACCCGCATGTTCCTTACAGAAACAGCAAACTCACACAACTCCTTCAGGATTCTCTTGGTAAAGAATATAAGTAGTTTATTCCCATATATTTGCAGCTTAGAACTCGCTTTGTTCTTAATTTGGGATTGCAAATATGTTATATCAGGAGGACAAGCAAAGACATTGATGTTTGTGCACATTAGTCCTGAAGTAGATGCAGTTGGGGAAACAATAAGCACTTTGAAGTTTGCGGAGAGAGTAGCTACAGTTGAGCTTGGTGCTGCCCGAGTAAACAATGACACTTCAGATGTTAAGGAACTCAAAGAACAGGTCTTGTATGCTCTAACTGAATCTCATGGTCTTTAGTTTCTTGGCTGATAGTAGATTAAACTGACTCATGCCTGGGCTTTGCTTTGTTAATAGATTGCTACTCTTAAAGCAGCACTCGCTAGAAAAGAAGCAGGTTCACAACAGAACAATATATTAACGACTCCTGGTGGCTCTGAGAAACACAAAGCCAGAACTAGTGAAGTAGAGGTGATTCAACGCTCTTCTCAAACTCAGTCTTCTGATTTAAAAACCATGTCTCAAATTGGATATTGTGATTGCAGATTCATAACAGTAGCATCATGACAAAGAAGTCAGAAAGCTGTGAAGTGGAGGAGATTACAGTGAACTCACCACCTTGGCCACCGGTAGCAAGTCCAGGCCAAACCTACAGAGAGGAAGACCCAAGTTTCGGTTCAAGTGAATGGGTTGATAAGGTAATGGTGAATAACAGGCAAGACGAGATGAGGAGAGTGGAGAGTCTTTGGGGAGGAGGAATGACAGACAATGGGATAAGTGTTCTGCCGGAAGATTTTTACAGGAGAGATGTGTCTTCAGACAGTTCAAGAATATTCTCTGAACATTCTTACAATATCTTCATGGGAAACAACAACAGCGCAGACGATCTAGATGCAGCCACAAGTGAGTCATCTGAGCCAGACTTGCTCTGGCAATATAACCAAACCGCTTCCAAGATGTCATCGACAACAAGCACTATTGAGTCAACAAAAGCAAAGAAACCTGTCTCAAGACCGATAAGAAGTCCTCAACTCAGGTTCTTTTAACACCTACTACATTGAAACTCCTTTGTGAAACAAGAATACAGAATCTCTGTTAACAGTTTTTCTTTAAAAGGAACTCAAACACGGTGACACGTCCTTTAGTGAATGGTTCTCGTGGCACGAAACAGGTTGGTCTTGCTGCTGATATGAAGCGAAAGGCAAGCGTCAGACGTTGAAAGACCATTCACTCACACACGCATAAATATATACAATACAGTCGACACCTGGTTCTTTATTTGATTATTTTCTTCCACTCTGGTTTCTTCATTGTTTCTTCTTCTCTTTTCTGGCTGTGCATGTTTCTATATATATATATATATATAACACAGACAATGGTTGGTAGCTACACAATGCAGCAATAGTTTCTTCTTTTGTTGCTCTTCTTCTTTTTCTTGGGTTTTTTGTTTCTGTTCTTCAATGTAACGAGATTTGTATGTAACCCTATTGCTTGAGAGTTTTTATATAATGTTTTGGAGTTTTTTTTTTTTAATTTTCTCCTTGATTTGCATAGTTAAAACTTAAAACTGGCATGTTTCTTTCAAATCACAGACCAGGATATTTGGTTAATGCATTTTTCTAATTAATTACCAACTTTGGCTATCTTCTGATCATCTTCCATGCCATAAATAAAATATGAAAAATGAAAAAGTGATTTTATTAGAATATTGTCAAAAAGAATTATCATCTGATAGAAAAGGCATTATTAATACTATAGAAAATAGTTTTATCGCCCCAATACAATACTTTTCAAAATTGGACCAACCAAGTTGAGCTGGTTCGTTGAATCATTTCTGGAATATAATAATTTGCCATTCTGTTTGCCCTATCTTCTGCAACGTCGTCAATCGCGCAACACTCCACCATCTCGTCTCCCAAGGTACGTTTACAGATTCGTCAAGTCGCAGTGTTCTTCTGATCTGAGAAATGCTTAATCTGATGAACTCTTCTTCCCTCGTCTACTGTTAGGCAGAAGAAGAACCCCATGGCGATTTACGTCGCGTCACGGCGGCTTTCCGCCAGAACAACCGCGGCGACGCTGCGTTACGCCACTGCTCTGAGATCTTATTCGACGTCGTTTAGGGAGGAGAGGGACACCTTCGGGCCGATCCAAGTTCCTTCCGATAAGTTCGGGATCTCATTTTTTTTACCATAACGTCTCGTTGACGATCTCAGTATTGTCTTATCGTTGTTGTTTCTGCGTCGTCAGGTTGTGGGGAGCCCAGACGCAGAGATCGCTGCAGAACTTCGAGATCGGCGGCGAGCGCGAGCGTATGCCCGAGCCAATCGTCCGCGCTTTTGGCGTCTTGAAGAAGTGCGCTGCCAAGGTACACCTATTATACTCTTAAAGGTTTTGGAGATTTTGCATCTAAGCGTTGTCGTTTTGGGTTGGTGATGACTGATGAGCTGATTGATTTTAGGTAAACATGGAGTATGGACTTGATCCAACGATTGGGAAAGCGATTATGCAAGCTGCTCAGGAAGTTGCTGAGGGAAAGCTCAATGATCATTTCCCCCTTGTTGTTTGGCAAACTGGTAGTGGCACTCAGAGTAACATGAATGCTAATGAGGTCACTTTCTTCCTTCTCTCATTGTTTAGTCGTACAATACATACAAGGAGGCATTGTGTTTATGTTTTGCTCTTTTAAAATTCTGCAGGTCATTGCTAACAGAGCAGCTGAGATTCTTGGTCGCAAACGTGGTGAAAAATGTGTCCACCCTAATGACCATGTCAACAGATCTCAATCCTCTAACGACACTTTCCCTACTGTAAGCTTTCGCTCTCAATTGCTTGCACTGTTTGTTGTTCCTACTAATTATTTGTTGAGGCTCTGTGTTATTGATTTTGGCTTTGTCTAGGTCATGCACATTGCAGCTGCAACCGAGATTAATTCAAGGCTCATCCCTAGTCTGAAAACTTTGCATACCACTCTCGACTCTAAGGTCTCTCCTCTCTTCTCAACTGACAGTTGCTTTGTAGATGTTGCCTTTTAAGGAACATCTTCTGAGCTTTGTTCTTTTTCTCTTTCTAGATATTAATTCCTCTTTGCATATCTGTTGCGTTTGTTAATTTTGCTCTCTGTATTCTGAAATCTTCCAAACTTATCTCGTTTTCTGGCAGTCCTTCGAGTTTAAAGATATTGTGAAAATTGGAAGAACTCACACTCAAGATGCTACTCCTTTGACGCTAGGACAAGAATTTGGTGGCTATGCTACTCAGGTATGCTCTCTACCAAAATTGAAATTCATGTGCAGTCAGGAATTCTTTTTTTAAATTTGGATCCTCATGTTCGCAGGTTAAGTATGGACTTAATCGAGTCACATGCACTCTACCCCGCATCTATCAGGTTTGATAAATGATATCTTTTGAGGATCTGCTTTGTCCAATTTTCACTGAGCTCTAACTTGCCAGAAATGTTTGGCCAGCTTGCACAAGGTGGAACTGCGGTTGGGACAGGATTAAACACCAAGAAAGGGTATATCTCATTTTAATATTTATTTCCATCTCAAGTTCATCTCCTCATAGTCCACTTTTTTGTAATATCTGTTCAGGTTTGATGTAAAGATAGCTGCTGCAGTAGCCGAAGAAACAAACCTGCCGTTTGTCACTGCAGAAAACAAGTTTGAAGCTCTGGTTAGCCTCTAAACGAGATAATATGTTTTATATTGTTGCTACATGAAATCAGTTTCTGAGTTTTTCTGCTCTTTCCAGGCTGCACATGATGCTTGTGTTGAAACCAGTGGGTCACTTAACACAATCGCCACATCGTTGATGAAGATTGCCAATGATATACGTTTTCTTGGAAGGTAATCTTCAGGGATTTGTTTTAATTTTCATCTTTATTCAAGAGTTTCAATATGTTCTTATGTGTTCAACATGTCTTTATATAGTGGTCCAAGATGTGGTCTTGGTGAACTTGTTCTGCCTGAAAATGAGCCAGGAAGCAGCATCATGCCTGTATGAATGCAGTCTTCCTTTATATCCGTCATTGTCGATACTTTTTATTCAAATGAATTTTAATCGTTGGCTGTCTCTCAGGGCAAGGTAAATCCTACACAGTGTGAGGCCTTGACTATGGTTTGTGCTCAGGTAAGTTCTGTTGATCAGTACATTCTTATTGACATAGGAGTCTAAATTGTTCCTGACGCTTTTGAGTTGCATTTTACAAAATTGCAGGTAATGGGCAACCATGTAGCTGTGACAGTTGGTGGGTCAAATGGTCATTTCGAACTGAATGTATTTAAGCCGGTGATTGCAAGCGCTCTCTTGCATGTACGTTAATCTCTCCCTCTCCCTTTGTGCACATATTTCTTATAAAATGTACCAATATATTAACCTATTGAACTTGCGTCTTTGACAGTCCGTGAGGTTAATAGCAGATGCTTCAGCTTCGTTTGAGAAAAACTGTGTAAGGGGTATTGAGGCCAACAGAGAAAGGATCTCAAAGCTATTGCACGAGGTATATAGGTCTTCTTCTCATTACTTTTCTGGTCTCAAAAGTATTCACCAATATGAAATAATGATTTTTTTTTTCTGGATCTGTAGTCTCTTATGCTTGTGACATCATTGAATCCGGTAAGTCTCCAAATGTGTAACTCTGCTTTTTTTTTTTTTTTTACAAAAAAATTTAAGTCAGTGCGAAATTTTTAAACCATATTGTTTACTTTACCAGAAAATCGGATATGACAATGCTGCAGCAGTTGCCAAGAAAGCTCACAAAGAAGGATCGACACTGAAGGTAAAAACAACAAAGTCTTTATACTTCATTAGGAAATCAAACTTACTTGAGAAGAGGTTAAAATTGATTTGCAAGAAGAACATAAACAGAGTGTTTTAGGCTGTATCAGTTTGTTAAATCTCTGAGTTTAAATTTTTTTTATCATACAGGAAGCGGCTCTGAAGTTAGGTGTTCTTACCGCTGAAGAGTTTGATACGCTTGTTGTTCCCGAGAAGATGATCGGACCCTCCGATTGATGTTGAGCCAAAAGCTTCATTTGGCATGTCCTATTCTTGTTAAGGTTGTAATGACAAATAAGCATAATTCAAATTTTGCATTGGAAGGATTCAATTCTTTGATGTATCAGTTATTTTTGTTGAATAAAAGAGTAACTTATCCATGTTTAGACCAAAACAGAAATTTAGTATGGGCCAATCAAACTAGCCCATTATTTGGTTTCAGGTCCATGCTGAAGAGTCTTTTTGTCTTTGTCTTGCGGATCTGAGAAGGAAGCTGAAGAAGAGTCTATGGGGAGAAGTCAAACCAGAGCTGCATGCAAGCCGAAGATTCCAAAGGATTCTCTTCTCTGAAAGATTGAATCCTATTTTTGAGATCTTGAGCGGGATAGAATCAGTGATGAAGAAGAGAATCGTTGACGATGAAGTCTATGGTTGCGTTCACGCCAGCCAGAGCTCATAGAGAGAGCTGAGAAGCGCAGTGATATAGTATCTGACCAACCGATATTAAGGCGAAGCTTCGAGGCGATCGTAGCAGTCAAAGAATAGATGATCTCGTGACTCAGGGAGCATGTTGCACAGTAGACACACCAGATCAGATTGAATCCCCCCCCCCCAGGTAATCAATCTGTCCCCACGCTTAAGCCAGACTATGTTGCGCCAAGGCACAAGAGGGTCTAGTTTCTCCAAGTAGATTTGATTATAAACCTGACTTGAGATGAACTTGTTACAGGAGATGAAGTCGTGTTCGTGTCAGGCGCAGTTGATAGAACCAATGAGGCTAAGTGAATGTGGAGAGCTTCCATTTCGGGTTGGGGAAATTCTCCAAGAGGAATGAATACCTGCGCTTGTCTTGGACCTTGCAGCGGACCAATGTAGGTGAGAAGAGGACCCACAACATGGATGAATGAATCTTTAGTAACA
This sequence comes from Brassica napus, assembly GCF_020379485.1. Classification (NCBI taxonomy): domain Eukaryota; kingdom Viridiplantae; phylum Streptophyta; class Magnoliopsida; order Brassicales; family Brassicaceae; genus Brassica; species Brassica napus. Next base: position 241,704 of record NC_063447.1, read on the forward strand.
GTATCCCTAGAAATATAAGCATATTCTATCAAGCAAAAGTTTTGATCCGAGGGCTAGTGTTAAAGGATTTACTTTTATCGAGTAAACTAGTTGCTTAAAAAAATTTAATGTTGTCTTCTCCCTTTAAAATTGCATTTATCATCCAACTGACAAGATTATAAAAAACAAAATAAATAATTTTAAAAGGAAAACCAAAAGACTCTAGCCATTTAATAGTAACGGTAACTTTATTTTCCCCTATCTATATATATATATATATCTTCTTCTGTCATTCTATCTAAACTACACAGTCTACACTACACTCCATTACAATCCAAATGAATTGGTCTTTGACCCCAATGCTTCGGTCCTGGGGACAGCAGCCGGTTTATAGTCTTCTGAACTTGTTTGATCTGATGATGTTTCAGTGACTTGAGAGTGGGAAGGAAGCAGAAAGTCAAAGAAGAAGCAGGTTAAGATCGCTTCATTGAAATTCAGAACCGAGAGGTATGAGTTTCTGTGATAAAAAATATTGAAAAATTTACGGATCTATTTGTAGAAATTGACTGAGGCATGACTGTTGGTTGGTGTTTTGTGTCTCTGCAGCAAAGAGTTAAGGTGAAAGAGGAAGAAGTCTGCCGAGAAGATTCAAGCGATAGATGGTGGAAGAAAAAATGAGAATCCCCATTGCTCAAGGTATCTAATTTCGTTCTTTTTCTGTTTTTTTCAAATCTTTTTTTTTGGGGAGATTCTATATTTACTTGGATTGAAAAAGGAAGAAGCTTATGTGTATATTCATAGTGTGGAAACAATTAGAAACTAGCGTCCCATCATTTGATTGATCGTTAGAGGTTATGTTCCATTTGAATTTATACTTATGAGATCACTTTGTTATTTCTATCAGTTCTTGGCAAATATTTTATATTTACTTTGATTGAAAATGGAAGAAGCTTTATGTATTCATAATGTGAAAACAATTAGAAACTAACATCCTGTCTATTTGAATGATTGTTAGAGAGGTTAGGTTCCATTTGAATTTACACTTATGAGATCACTTTGTTATTTCTATCAGTTCTTGGCAAATACTATATATTTGCTTAGATTGAAAATGGAAGAAGCTTATGTGTATCTTCATAATGTGGAAACACTTATGAGATCATTTTGTTATTTCTATCAGTTCTTGGCAATATTTTATATTTGCTTAGATTGAAAATGGAAGAAGCTTATGTGTATCTTCATAATGTGGAAACAATTAGAAACTAGTGTCCAGTCTATTTGATTGATTGTTAGAGAGGTTAGGTTCCATTTGACTTAACACTTATGAGATATTTTGTTATTCCTATCAGTTCTTGGCAATATTCTATATTTTCTTAGATTGAAAAGGAAGAAGCTTATGTGTATATTCATAATGTAGAAACAATTAGGAACTAGCATCCTATCTATTTGAATGATTGTTAGAGAGGTTAGGTTCCATTTGACTTTTACACTTATGAGATCACTTTGTTATTCCTATCAATCCTTGGCAATATACAGTTTTCCCCTCTTGTTTTAAACGTTTTAAAAAAATTGCTTGTTTGCAATCATGTGATGATGATGTGCATGTTTGTTTGTTTCCGTGCAATCATGTGATGAGGAAGAAGAAGCTTGTGAGATTGGAGATGGTCAGGAGGAGCTTGAGAATGAGAGCTGATATTAGGATTATGAAACATTTGGTCACGTGGCCAACGTCAAAGGTTTCTCCATTTTTCTATTATGTCTTTCTTGTCACCCGCCAATAGATTTCAATTGCTAATCTGTTATGTTTATGTGCCTTTTGGTTGGTCAGGTAGTGTTATATGTTGGGAGTCTTGAGCATATCTTCAAGCAAGAAGGCATGCGTGGCTTATACCGTGGTCTTTTTCCCCTACCGTCATGGCTCTTCTCTCCAATTGGGCGGTGAGTGAGTTCAACTTGTTCTACTACGTCTTTGATCCTGGAGCAAAGGAAGTAGATTGCTTGTTCTAAACAAGTTTTGTAAGTTTTTTTTTTTTTTTTTTGGCAGGTTTATTTCACAATGTACGACCAGCTCAAGAGCTTTTTAATTTCAAATGGTTAATCTTTATAGCTTTTATTTTACTTTGTTTCTGCTTCCAGTTTTCTTAATCAAACAATGGGGGTTAATCTTCTCACATGCAATTAGATGAGGATCACAAACTCAGCGTTAGTGCTAACGTAATGGCTGCCTCTGGTGCTGGAGCTGCAACCACCATTGCCACTAATCCTCTTTGGGTTGTCAAGACTCGTCTTCAGGTCCCTTTTTCTTCTACTTGGCTTTGATTTATGCAATCAAAGAAGGAACGTTAAGTATTTACCCCTGCCCTGCTTAACAATAAGAATATGTTGTCTTTGAATCCTCCATCAGACACAAGGAATGAGAGCGGGTGTAGTGCCATACAAGAGTGTATACACTCTCTGCTTTAAGGAGAATAGCTTACGAGGGAAGGAATCCGCGGATTGTACAGTGGACTTGTGCCTGCACTAGCTGGTATCAGTCACGTTGCCATTCAGTTTCCTACTTATGAGATGGTCAAAACCTACTTGGCCAATAAAACTAAGCTTTTATTTACCATCCCAATTATACATACAATCTTTGTGGACTGGAGGACGACGTAAACTGAAAGTGTGTGAACGAAACAGGTGATAAATCAATGGATAATCTGAATGCTCGTGACGTAGCAGTTGCCTCAAGGCTCATCCCTTTGACTCTAGGACAAGAAGTTGGTGGCTATGCTACTCAAGTATGTTGTCTATCAAAACTGAAATTCATGTGCAGTCTGGAATTCTTTTTAATCCTCATGATCGCAGGTTAAGTATGGACTTTATCGAGTCACATGCACTCTACCCCGCTTCTATCAGGTTTGAGAAAATGATATCTTTTGAGGATCTGATTTGCTCTACTTGTCCAATTTTCACTGAGCTCTAACGTTCCAGAAATGTTTGACCAGCTTGCACAAGGAATAACTGCTGTTGGGACAGGATTAAACACCAAGAAAGGGTATATCTCATATTTTATTTCCATCTTAAGTTCATCAACTCATAGTCGGCTGCTTGTAATATATGTTCAGGTTTGATGTAAAGATAGCTGCTGCCGTGGCCGAAGAAACAAACCTACCGTTTCTCACTGCCGAAAACAAATTCGAAGCTCTGGTTAGCCTCTAAACGAGATAAGATGCTTTTATATTGTTGATACATGAAATCAGTTTTTGAGTTTTTCTGCTTTTTCCAGGCTGCACATGATGCTTGTGTTCGCCACATCATTGATGAAGATAGCCAATGATATACGTTTTCTTGGAAGCTATTTTTCTGAATTTCAGGTACTCGTTTTTATATTCATTATTCAAGAGTTACAATATGTTTTTTATGTGTTAAACATTTCTTTATATAGTGGTCCAAGATGTGGTCTTGGTGAACTTGTTCTGCCTGAAAATGAGCCAGGAAGCAGTATCATGCCTGTATGAATTCAGTCTTCCTTTATTTCTGTCTTTGTTATTAATTTATATTTAATGAGTTTTTAATCGTCCTCTCTCCATCTCAGGGGAAGGTGAATCCTACACAATGTGAGGCCTTGACCATGGTTTGTGCTCAGGTATGCTCTATTCATCAGTACATTCTTACTGACATAGGAATCTAATTTTTTCCTGACTCTTTTGAGTTGCATCTTACAAAATTGTAGGTAATGGGCAACCATGTAGCTGTGACAGTTGGTGGGTCAAATGGTCATTTCGAATTGAATGTATTTAAGCCGGTGATTGCAAGCGCTCTCTTGCATGTACGTTAATGTCTCTCTCCCTTGTGCATCTATTCAGCTTCGTTTGAGAAAAACTGTGTGAGGGGCATTGAGGCCAACAGAGAAAGGATCTCAAAGCTATTGCACGAGGTATATATGGCTTCTTTTTAATTTGCTGGTCTCAAACCAATATGATAATGATCTCTGTCCGGGAACTGATTCTTTGTTTTTAATGTATTTCTTATGTATCTGTAGTCTCTTATGCTTGTGTGACATCATTGAATCCGGTAAGTCTCCAAATGTTTAACTCTGCCTCTTTTTTTTTTTTTTACAAATAAGTTTAACTCAATGCGAAGTTTTTAAACCATATTGTCTACTTTATCAGAAAATCGGATATGACAATGCTGCAGCAGTTGCCAAGAAAGCTCACAAAGAAGGATCGACACTGAAGGTAAAAACAACAAAGTCTTTATGCTTCATTAGGAAATCAAACGTACGTACTTTAAAATTGATTTGCAAGAAGAGAAGACGAGGTTCTTTGGTCTGTATCAGTTTGTTAAATCTCGAATTTTAAATTTTATCCTACAGGAAGCAGCTCTGAAGTTAGGTGTACTTACTTCTGAAGAGTTTGATACCCTTGTTGTTCCCGAGAAGATGATCGGGCCCTCCGATTGATGTTGAGCCAAAAGCTTCATTTTACCATGTTTTATTCTTGATAAAGAGGTTGTTGTATTGACAAATAAGCAAATCCCCAAACTCAAATTTTGCATTGGAAGGATTCAATTCTTTATGTATCACACAGTTAATTTTATGTTGAAAAAAAGAGCAACTATTCATGTTTAGACCAAAACAAGAAAGAGTAAACTATTTTATTCATGCCAGGATGAAGGAAGGAGAAGACTGAATGTGTGTGTTATATTATAAGGTAAGGCTTTGGTGGGTGTGATACGGGTGCTGGGGTAGGACTTGACGCTTTTGCCAATATTGTGTTTCGAAGGCCTTTTGTGGCTTTAGGATACATTTACCACTTGCTCTGAATCAATTTGTTTAATATGGGCCTATTAAACTAGCCTAATAATCGGATTTTGCCAAAATCAGATTTTATTTAGTATGGGGCCATATCAAACTAGCCTAGTTCGAATACATCCGGAAAGCCTGAAATGAGATTTTGCCACGGGCAAACAAACGTACGCGCTAAACCGAGGATCTAGGAGAAAAGGCGCGCGTGTGGGTGGATCGCAGCGCCCCCACTTGTAGGGCAGAAATGTATTTTTTAAAATAAAAATTAGAGAAAACAGAGGGCGTCCAATGTATCTGTCTGAACACTTTTCCGTTTTTGTTGGATTTTTATTTATTTTCTGTCTCAATCAGTCAATTGTTGGTTCAATGTATCTTCCCTTTTCAGTCTTCTTCATCTTCTTCTTCTTTTTTTTTTATTGTCTTTCTTCAAATCATGAACAAAACTTGTTTTATTTCCCTTAGAAAAATATGTATTTGTTAGTTCATTATTTAGGACCAACTTTTACGTATATGACTATTTCATGGCATGTGTTTAGTATATAATACAGATCATTGAAAGAAAGCGCATTTTATACTTCCTCCTTTTCAAAATACTTGAAGTGTTAAGATAGTGCACAAAAACTAAGAATTTTTTTTTTATTTTTAAAATATAATTAAAATATAAATTAAAAATCATTTTAACCAATTACAAAATATACTACAAAATATCATTGGTTACATAGAAATATGAAAACATCGTCTATTTTGAAACATAAAAAACTTCTTTAGACATCATCTATTTTGAAGCCGAGGCAGTATATCTTAAAGTAAGTAGAAGTTTTAGAAACATTGCATCTGAACATCGAGAAATCGATAAAGGAAAACCGAATAAAATATACAATTGAACGTACCACTTGAGATTGGACTCTGAAGTATGGGCTGGGAGGCCCTAAACTACGTCCAATCATCTACCGACACGTCACCTTATTCCCACGTATGGATTGAGTTTTCACCTCCACGTCAGCTTCGGCACGTGCCATGACTCTCTCTCTCTCTCTCCGTGACGCTTTTTTCTCTCTCCCTCGCAGGTTCACTTTGATTCACTGTCTGTCGTCTCTTTTCCCATGAAAGCTAAGACGAGAGATCTCTGGGACCTTTCCTTTTCTTCATAAGCTACGACCTTCCAAGGTTTGTCATCTCTTCTCCTTCTTCCTCATTTCATCTGTACAAGTTTTGTAAGTTTGATGAGAATCTCCATAGCTCTAGTAGAGGTTTGATTTCACTGATTTAGCATTTCTTCTGATCGATCTGTGTTGTTAAGTTTCTCTCAGATCGGACTTGGATCGGTTTTTTTTGTATTGATTCCGATTTACTCATCTGATAGCAATTATAGAGCAGACTCCAACTCTCTCCAACGTTAGTGGCTAATTAAAATGGAGCCGTGTGATTGTTTTGAGACAAATGCGAATCAGGACGACCTCTTAGTCAAATACCAATACATCTCCGACGCCCTCATCGCTCTCGCCTACTTCTCCATCCCACTCGAGCTCATCTACTTCGTCAACAAGTCAGCCTTCTTCCCTTACAAATGGGTCCTCATGCAGTTCGGCGCCTTCATCATCCTCTGCGGCGCCACCCACTTCATCAACCTCTGGATGTTCTTCAACCACTCCAAAGTCGTCGCCATCGTCATGACCCTCGCCAAAGTCTCCTGCGCCGCCGTCTCCTGCGCCACTGCCCTCATGCTCGTTCACATCATCCCTGATCTTCTCAGCGTCAAGAACCGTGAGCTGTTCCTCAAGAAGAAGGCCGACGAGCTTGACAGAGAGATGGGTCTCATCCTCACCCAGGAGGAGACTGGGAGGCACGTGAGGATGCTTACTCATGAGATCAGAAGCACTCTCGATAGACATACTATTCTTAGGACCACCCTCGTTGAGCTCGGTAAGACTCTTTGTCTCGAGGAGTGCGCCTTGTGGATGCCCTCTCAGAGTGGTTTGTATCTTCAGCTTTCTCATACTTTGAGCCATAAGATACAAGTCGGAAGCAGTGTGCCTATTAATCTCCCGATTATTAACCAGCTCTTCAACAGCGCTCAAGCGATGCACATACCTCACACGTGTCCCTTGGCTAAGATTGGGCCTCCTGTTGGGAGATATGCGCCTCCCGAGGTTGTTTCTGTCCGTGTGCCTCTTCTGCATCTCTCGAATTTCCAGGGAAGTGACTGGTCTGATCTCTCTGGTAAAGGCTACGCTATCATGGTCCTGATTCTTCCAACTGATGGTGCGAGAAAATGGAGAGACCATGAGTTGGAACTTGTCGAAGTTGTGGCGGATCAGGTCTATATATATTCATATATGTTTTTGATTTTTGTAATCTGTCTCTGACTCTCTCTCTTTATTGATTCAGGTGGCGGTGGCTCTTTCACACGCAGCGATTCTGGAGGAATCAATGCACGCTCGTGACCAGCTTATGGAGCAGAACTTTGCATTAGACAAGGCTCGCCAAGAGGCGGAGATGGCGGTACATGCTCGGAATGACTTCCTAGCTGTCATGAACCACGAGATGAGGACGCCGATGCATGCCATCATCTCTCTCTCTTCTCTCCTTCTTGAGACCGAGCTATCTCCAGAGCAGAGAGTTATGATCGAGACAATACTGAAAAGTAGCAATCTCGTGGCTACGCTCATCAGCGACGTTCTGGATCTGTCGAGATTGGAAGATGGGAGCTTGCTCTTGGAAAATGAACCGTTCAGTCTCCAAGCCATCTTTGAAGAGGTAAACTACTAATTATATCCCTCCAGATTAAGCAGTGAAGTCCATTATCTTCACACAAAAGCTTTGAATCTGTAGGTCATCTCTCTGATAAAGCCAATCGCATCGGTGAAGAAACTATCGACGAATCTGATCCTATCTGCAGACTTGCCGGCTTATGCTATAGGCGATGAGAAACGTCTGATGCAAACTATTCTCAACATCATGGGGAACGCTGTGAAATTCACCAAGGAAGGCCACGTCTCCATCATAGCTTCTATCATGAAACCTGAGTCCTTGAGAGAATTACCATCTCCTGACTTCTATCCAGTTCCAAGTGACAATCACTTCTACCTATGCGTGCAGGTTAGTCCCAACCAATCCACATAGGTTATTAGAGCTTCATAGTACTTGTGTTGTTGTAAATGTTAATGATATGGGTGCAGGTGAAGGACACAGGATGTGGAATTCACACGCAAGACATTCCTTTTCTCTTCACCAAATTTGTGCAGCCTCGGACTGGAGCTCAGAGGAACCATTCTGGTGCAGGACTCGGTCTAGCTCTCTGCAAACGGTAATGCACTCAAAAGTATATCATATATTAATATGAAGTGTAAGCATGTGGTGGTGTAACAAAAGAGCTAAAGAGTGAGAGCATTTTATCTATGGCTAGGTTCGTTGGGCTAATGGGAGGATGCATATGGATAGAAAGCGAAGGGATAGAGAAAGGCTGCACGGCTTCGTTCATAATCAGGCTAGGTATCTGCAACGGTCCGGGCAGTAGCAGCGGTTCGGTCCGGGCAGTAGCAGCGGTTCAATGGCGCTACGTCTTGCAGCCAAATCACAAACAAGACCGTGGAACTGGTGATAACATTACGATGGATGGTGACTTCCATTGAGGAGAGCTTTTTGGGTAACTATCACACGCAGCAGGAAGAGAAAGGAGAATGTATTATTATTATATACATGGTCGGAACGGTTGAACTGATCTTTAACTTATTGGATTTTTGTTGGATGTAATTTGTAAATAAAAATACATACATATATTAATATATTATATGTATGCCGGGAGGTGTATCTCTGTCTTTTGATCAGCGTTTGTTGAAGTTTTATCTTGAGAGAACATAGCATATGGCATATGTACTACTAGTTCAAAGATGGACTCAGTGTGGTCTGTTTGAATCCCTATGAAATAAAAGAATTACCAGCTTCAATACAAATTAATACGAACATGTGCTTTTGGTTATAACTGAAGAGAGGTTAGGTTTTTACCTGAGCAAGTCGTTGATCTCGCCTAGCTTGGCCTCAAAACTGATCAGATGGAATGTGTTTTCTCTTCCGACACCAGTTTGAGACTACTTGGTTTTCAAGTTTTTAGGAGAAAGTGGAGGAGACTCGCAAGCATTTATCAGATGACCACCACCACCGCCTACTTCTTTATTCTTGTTGCTGTTGAGGCAGTTTCTTTTGGTCAAATCGTTTGGGAAATTGAGTTCTGGGCCAATTAATTTTTATGTAGATAAGATGGACAAGCTCTGATCATGCCCTAAAACTAGTAGAAAATATAACGTTTTTTGTCAATGCCGTAGTAAGCCAAGAAGAACCCAAGTAGAGAGTCAGAGATAAACGACAGCATGCCTGTAAAATAGTATTAAATACTCTCTCCGTTCCTAAAAGATCTATATTCTAGAGAAAAATTTTGTTTCAAAAAGATATATATTTTATATTTCCAATGTAATTTTTGTCAACTAATAATGAGAAATTGTGAAGTTCAAAAACATTAATTGCATTTCTTAAAATCTTATTGGTTTAAAAATATAAGAAATATAAAATTACAAAAAACTATGCATTTATAGCTAAATTTTAATATGTTTTGTTAAAAATTGCGAAAATTCTAAAACATAGATTTTTTAGAAACGGAGTATATAACCATTTTATTTTTGCATGGCAAAAGAATAGAGTCAGATAATCGTGGAATAAAATTGAACATAAATCACCTATAATTACTGGCCGCACGTCTTCTAATGCATAATCATGCAATGATTGGGATCATGAGCTAAAACGTGCGCCCAACTCACATCCCTTATTCTCATTTTATAATTTTGGACGTTTAAACCTAGTCGCTAAAACCCTATATAGCTATCATTATACAACATCTCGTTCGTCAACAGAACACATTTATACATCTATAATACAGTTGAACAAAGCTCTCGTAAGTTAGAAACTAAAAAATGGCCCTACAATGTTCGTTTTTCTTCATTCCATGCATGCTGCTTATCTCGTCCCTGGTCACCGCCCGAGCAGACACAACCACCGACGGAGAACTACTTTCTTCCATGATCGGAGTTCAAGGTCTTATCTACTGTAAACAAGGATCCAAGCTTACCCCTCTCCAAGGTAATATACGTCATATATAATGTAACTGATTATGTAATTATCATAATGAACGCGGCTTCAAAAAAAGATAAGAAAAGTTGCATATGTTAAATTTTTATTTTAAAAAGTTAATTACGGACTTTAAAAGTAGATAAGTATATTATAAGAAACGAAGTTGTATATAAATTCAATACGTGGACAGGTGCGGTGGCGAGGGTGACATGCGAGACGGCGGACGAATACGGTTACGAGGGAGAGGACGTGACGGTGCTCAGCCAAGCGACGGATGCTAAGGGTTATTTCCTGGCGACGCTTTCTCCATCGGAGGTGAAGGGGTTAAAGAAGAAGGTGATCAAGATTAAAGAGTGCAGAGCGTTTCTTGAGCTTTCTCCAGCTGATACCTGTTCTTATCCGACTGAGATCAACCGTGGAATTAGCGGAGCCATTCTCCAGACATATCGTCTCTTAGAAAACAAGCTTAAGATGAAGCTCTTCACCGTTGGTCCTTTCGTGTTCTCCCCTGAGGAAACTCAGGATAAGTCTATCCCCGATGGTTACTAAATATGATTTAACAATCCTTTTTTCTATACATGCCTTAAACGGGCGTCAGTGGGACACATGATTTTGTGATCCCACAATTGTCAAACGTTGTTTTCTTTCTTGTTTAACATCCACCACTTGCTTCCTTGTTTTGAAATCGATCAGCAGTATCAAGTGGTTGTAATGAATTTGCAAATACAAATTCTTACATATACATATATTCAGCAACACCTTGCTAACAAATTGATAAATATATTAGCATCTATTCGCTTTTTGAGAACTCCATTTTCGTACCAATGGATGTAGTTGCTCTGATTAGAAGCAGCTAGCAAATTACTTGTATTCGTTTAGAATCTGCTTATACTGTTTGTACAGACATATATACCTCTTTTAATGTGTTTTTGAATAGGCAATACATATACATATACATATCCCTTTAGGTTTCTTCATTTCGCTGAGCATGACTCTCTCCAAGATTCTCCCCTAGATGGTTCTTTTTTTTTTTGTGAAACATCATTTATTTAAATTAATTAAACTTGGTTCTGGTACATTAAAGAGATAGTCTATTTGGCAACAGAGTCTGCTCTAGCATTAGCTAGTCTAGGAATAAACATAAACTCAATAGCAGTAAAACGATAAGAGAGAAGATATATGTCGTTGAGGAGTCCTGCGATCTCTAGATGTCTTCCCTTGGACTTCACGAGTTTGATGAGCACCTGTGAATTGGAGAAGATCGAGAGAGAGTTAATCCCACAACTGTGAGCAGAGATCATGGCGGTTCGCAGCACCAAAGTTTCCGCGATTGGGGGCGACGCCACAAAGGGTGCTGTCGTTGAGTGAGGTGTGGATGTTCCTGCATCATCGATGATCCAAGCAAGCCCTAGATGGTTCTATCTTTAGTTGTTTTGTAATGTTTCTAGTTTCATTCTACCGTCGAACATGTTTCTGGGATCTTCTGCTTCGGTTGTAAACTTTCATGTTTTTTGACTTTTTTTTTAAATTTAAGTTGGTGTTACAAAAAAAGAAAAGAATAGGCAATACATATATGATATATCCAAACTATATAGTAGGGGGCATGCTTGATGTACTTGCTGTTATTTCATTGAAGAGTGATTACTACTCCAGTTTTAGAAGTAGCCAGCATTCCGGCGGCAAAGAGTATTTATTGTCAAATAATGCAATATGAAGAAGGCACATGCCTTATCCGCGTAATTCGAACAACTAGCACTGCTAGTGGGTTTTGCTTAAGTAAATAGAATATACTAAACGAAAACTGTACTTTATACAGATGATCTTCAACTCCATTACGAAAGTCGTTTACATTTTTTTTAGTTACGCAAACACTTCAACTCCATTGGCATTGCATGAAATTCTTCACGCGTTGTATGAGAGTAACGTCGCCGTTTCAAGACTTTCTTTATTCAAAGAGATAGAGAGAAGTGACTTGGGATCCCAAACTTGAGAACTGAGACACGATTAAATTTACTAATACGTCAACGCCAATGTCCTGCCAAATTTATTTTCATTCCATTTCGTTTTAGACTTACGATTTATCCAAACGAGAAAACTCCTAAAAAAAATTAAAAAATATTTCGCTGATCTATCACCTATGTTTACTACCATTACCGTTTTCAACTGATAATTTTTTTAAAAGTTTCACACATATTAAAAACACAGTATGTAATTATTTTGCATCTTTTAACAATATTTTATGACTTTTAACCAATAATAATTTAAAATTTTCAGTTAACTTAAAAACTCATCTCATTAGCTAATAAAAATGTATAGAAACTAAAAATACATATTGTGAAATAAGAAAAAGCTATAAAACTATAATTTATTTCTGTAAAAACATAAGAAATATTAATTGTACTAGTTTATTCCAGGTTTTACTGTATATATGCTCATAATTTTGTATGATTTTATACCTACCTATACATATCTACTAGGGTGAGGCTAAGGATGGGCTTCAACCCTAAAATTAGAGAGATATCTTAGGGAAAATTAGAGAGATATCTTAGGGTTGGAAGATATACATTTTTTTTCTGGGAGACAAATTAAAAACTTAAGACATTAAAAGAAAAATCAAGTTATGTTTGCCATCAAGTAAAAGAAACCCCATAACTTCTAAAATCCAAACAGTTAACCTGTTAATAAATTTACTTCATATTGAAACGATTTTACGGCCAAATACATGTGTAGCTAATGGATTCAATTATTAGAAAAGAAAAAGATATTGATATCTACTAGTACATTCTATTCAAACTGATGTGATTTCATGATTATATATACAAACATATCCAAATAAGTATCTCCTGGCTGTCCTCTAACTAAGTCTTAACTCAATAACAAAAGTTCTATACCCAGCCAATTTAATGCGACAAAATTAGTTAACTTATCAATAATTGGAGCTGCTACAATTATACATCAAAATAAATAAACAATTTTGTTTGTTGGCAACAAAATATATGTATATACATTTCGTTTGTCAATTTATATTTGGATCCCAATTCATGTTGTAAAATATGACGTCATTCCACATGAGTTATATTCCATCTGTTTCATAATAGATATACGATGTTATAACTAAAAGCACAAATATTAAAAAATTTACTTTAATATAAAAACACACTATTAATCATAAAAAAACTATAAAATGCAATTGATTAAACAATTTCCAATAAAATTAAAATTAACCTTAAAATTTTAAAGCATCTTATATATATTTTAAAATATCAAAAACCTTACATATTAGGGAGTAAGTGTTTATCTCATTTACTCTCACATGCATGGAAACTTCCCAGCAAGCATAAGGTAAAGTCGTAAAACGAATTCTATTTGCAATAGCTGTAGTCTATCAAAGTTTACAATGTCAAGATCTTGACTTTAGTTGATGTGTAATGTGCTGTTTTACCGACATGTTATATATATAGTCGAAAATTTTCTTGAAATGCCTAACGTTGGTTGACAATTATAAACTGCGAAAACAAAAGTTGGTCAAAATTTATTATACAAGTAAGGTCATTAAAGATCAATTAATCTTCAACTTGAACACCAATTTATGATTGTCGAGGGTGTAGTTTCATTACGCTTTAGTTACGGTAATCATTTGTCTAATTGTTTTAGTGAGAAACAGATCTACGTATATACGTGTGGATATTATTATAACAGTAATATGATATATATGTTTGAAATTTGTGACACCGTCAAACTATAGATGTACACACACAATTATTGACTTGAACTTGTATGTATTCAGAAATCAACGTTCTTCAAATCCCTATAAATAATCCAACACACTTGACACAATTCCTCAAACCGAGCACACAATAAAGCTCTAAACAAAAATAAAAAGATGTCTCAAATTTTCATGTTCTTGGTCACCCTTAGCTTCTTCTCCATATTGTCATCTCCTTCTCTCGCCGCAGGACCTCAGGCCACAGGAAACGCCACGTCCCCATCAAATGTATGTCGCTACGCACCGGATCCATCTTACTGTAGATCAGTTCTCCCAAACCAGCCCGGAGATGTTTACTCCTACGGTCGTTTCTCTCTCAGACGGTCCATCTCACGTGCCAGGCGGTTCATCTCAATGATCGACTATCAACTAAACCGGAAAGGCAAAGTGGATGCTAAATCCACCGTGCGGGCACTCGAAGACTGCAAATTCCTAGCCAGCCTTACTATAGACTTCCTCCTTAGTAGCTCACAGACCGTAGATGCCACCAAAACGCTGTCGGTTTCGAGGGCTGACGATGTTCATACTTTCCTAAGTGCTGCGATCACCAACGAACAGACTTGCCTTGAAGGACTTAAATCCACGGCATCTGAAAATGGTCTCTCTGGTGATCTTTACAACGATACAAAACTCTATGGGGTCTCTCTTGCCCTCTTTTCCAAAGGTATATAAACAAAACAAAAAAAATTAACATGCACGTATTCTCCATTTATTATAATCTACTCAGCACGTAATTTTCTATAACGTGGCACGATATCTGCATTTTATTTCTACATACTTGTGGGATTGATGTTTTATTTCTAGAAATGATTACCACATTGATCTACTCACAACAGAAAAATGTAGAATAATAATCTCTAGCTGAATAGGCACTTTTTTATACTGTCACATGAAATTATGGATTGGTGTGTTCACTTTGTAGGTTGGGTGCCAAAAAGGAAAAGATCGAGGCCGGTTTGGAAACCAGAAGCCAGCTTCAAAAAGTTTTCCGGCTTCCGTAACGGTAGATTACCGTTAAAGATGACGGAAAGGACGCGTGCTGTTTACAACACCGTGACTAGGTCTGGGAGAAAGCTTCTCCAAACTGGGGTAGACGCTGTTCAGGTCAGCGATATCGTGACGGTGAATCAGAACGGGACGGGAAACTTCACGACTATAAACGAAGCTGTAGCTGCCGCGCCTAATAAAACTGACGGTAGTAACGGTTATTTCTTGATCTACGTAACGGCGGGATTGTACGAGGAATACGTGGAGATTCCGAAGTACAAGAGGTATGTGATGATGATCGGTGACGGCATTAACCAAACTGTTATCACCGGAAACCGGAGCGTCGTTGATGGATGGACCACTTTCAAGTCCGCCACATTTAGTAAGTACTTCATATATCTCACAAAACATAAAGTAAAAACCAATCTATATAGAAAAAAATATTCGTTTTTATTCTTTAAAACATAGTGTTATACGTGAAAAACGTAGAACATAATATGTGGCTTAAATTGGATGAACATATTATATTTAGAGTTTTAGTCACCACAAAGTAAACAAATATTTGAAAATATGATCAAGGCATATTATAATTAGAGTTTTAGAAACATTTGTTTGTCACATATAACTAGGCCTACATATAACTATTTTTAAAATTATTGCAAGTCCACCGAAAGTCTAGACTTGGTCCATGCAATAGAAGGCGACTTGGTCGGATGGTCCACCGAAAGTCTTGACTCCACGTCAATTCGTCGTGTCCTCGACTAACCTAATACCATAATCCATTAAACTAATCAAACTTTTATTTATTTCCAAATAATTTATTTATTTCTACAAGAATTCTTTATCATAACCACCCTCGCTAACCAACTAAACGTATTTGTTTTGAACCTGGTAAGTTTTTTTTAGTGAAATAATCAACTAACTCTACATTTTGTTCACAAAATCGCAGTTCTAACAGGTCCTAACTTTATTGGCGTGAACATAACAATCCGCAACACGGCAGGACCAACCAAGGGTCAAGCCGTCGCATTGAGGAGCGGTGGAGACTTCTCTGTATTCTATAGTTGTAGTTTCGAAGCCTATCAAGATACCTTATATACGCATTCTCTCAGACAGTTCTATCGTGAATGTGATGTTTATGGTACGGTTGACTTTATATTCGGCAATGCTGCAGTGGTGTTACAAAAGTGTAATTTGTATCCACGTCAGCCTCGTCAAGGTCAGGCGAACGAGGTTACAGCTCAAGGTCGTACCGACCCGAACCAGAACACTGGAACTGTGTTACATGGGTGTACAATAAGACCCGCGGATGATTTGGCTTCGAGCAACTATACAGTA
Organism: Brassica napus; assembly: GCF_020379485.1. NCBI lineage: Eukaryota > Viridiplantae > Streptophyta > Magnoliopsida > Brassicales > Brassicaceae > Brassica > Brassica napus. Next base: position 257,681 of record NC_063447.1, read on the forward strand.
AAAACTTATCTTGGTCGGCCGTGGAAGGAATATTCGAGAACCGTTGTTATGCAGACTTACATAGACGGGTTTCTTGACCCGACTGGCTGGAACGCATGGTCTGGAAATTTCGCATTGAGCACACTTTACTATGCGGAATACAATAACACAGGACCTGGCTCTAGCACGACAAACAGAGTCACTTGGCCAGGTTATCATGTCATTAACGCTACTGATGCTTCAAATTTCACCGTCACCAATTTTCTTGTTGGCGAAGGTTGGATCGGACAAACCGGGGTGCCTTTCGTGGGTGGAATGATTGCATAATTAACTTTATACTATAACATTATACTATGTTTCTTTATATCATTTAGTTATCATTCATATGTTCTTTTTTTCTTTAAATAATTGTGAATTCGGGTCAATATAACTTAGTGGTGTCTGATTCCCATTCCAACAATGACTACGATTTGTCTTAATAAATTACTACTACTTCTTTTGCTGCAATATTCACAACCGACTGATCTTTTAGGAATTTAAAATCAACGGGTTTCAAGAGCCAACACTAAATAAATAACAAATGAAATTTTCCATATATATTAATTGAGAAACATTACAACATTGTTTTGTACCCACATGTCAGCATAAAAGTGAAATTCAGAATTTTAAGAGAAATAAATTGGTCCACCTTAATTTATATTATACTTTTTATTAAACTAACTATTAAATTGATAAATAATGTACAAAATAATAATCTTGCATTTTCCTTAAATAAAAGCTAAGGAATTGTCTAATATGATTAATGTATATATGACAATTAACGATTATGAATAATAAATAATAAATATTATATAATAATTTTTGTATCTTAGTTTTTTGTTTAATTTTATATTATTAAAAGATATTAAAAAATCACATTAACTTATATTTTGAATTTGTAAAACGACTATAAATGACTAAAAATGTTAAATGTCTCACACTAAAATTTTGTAATAAATGATTTTTTTTTTGGTAATAACAAGATACAAACGATCATATATCGTATGAATATGAAATCTCATTTACTAGACATTCATATTATATATTAATATAGTTTAAAATTAAACTATATAACATAGAAAATATTTAAATATTATAATTTTTTAATTTGTATTGAAAAAAGTATTGAAACCTTAAGAGGGTTAGTTTTTAAGAGGGTTCTTAGGGTTAAAGATGCTCTTAATATTTTAATTTTGAAATTTGCATTAAAAGAATTGCACATTAAAAATTTTGTGTTTATCATATGAGTATGAATTCTCAATAATAAATATGTTTATTAAAATATATTATATATTATATCATTAAAATTTAGTTATATATCATATAAAATAAATAAAATGATTTTTTGATTTATTTACCAAAAAAATATCGTGAATAAATAAGATGTATTGTTTTGATTTATGTGCTTACTCTAATTTAATTATATACATAATACATAAATGGATACAAATAAATTATACTTAAAAAATATTTATAAATATATATAATTCATCTTGCGGCAGTTAAGGGGGTCTTAAGCTAGTTAATGTAAGTAAAAAGCTCTTCGCAGGCCACCAGCACCGAGGTGACGAAGTCGCGCTCTCGGGGTCCAGGAGTGACGGCCGCGTGGGCCCGTATTAGTGCCACGTGTTGAAATTTCATGCGGGTTTGGCAAAAAATACAACCATTTGAAGTTTCCTCTCTTGGCCCACAAGCCACATCCGGTTTAGATGCTCCATAGCCTTTTCAATGATAAAACCGGGTTAATAGAGCCTTCAAACTCTGTGGGAATCTCCACCGTGAGACCATCTAAATCGATAGGCTGTCTCTCACACGCCTCCATAGGAAACCTCAACGGCGAAGACGAAGAAGAGGAGGAAGAAGAACATCCAGTTTCTATGTCCTCGACCGGTTTAACCGGAGTGATTTGTTCGGTGGACATATTCTCGGGTTGAACCGGAGCTCTGCAAAGCGGGCAAGTGGAACTGGAACGGAACCAAGTATCGATGCAATCGACGTGAAAAGCGTGGCCACATTTCGGGAGGCAACGGCCGTGGTCTTCTTCCTCGAACTCAGACAAGCAAACGGAACACTCCTCCAGTGGCGATTGATGATGAGTCTCCGAGGAGTAAACGAAGATCGGAATCTTCTCGAGGATCGCTGGATCGAGAGGGGAGAGTGAGGAGGAGGAGATGGTTGAGGCGGAGAGAGCACGGAGGTGAGCACGAATCCGGCGGCGAATGCGACGGTTCTGACGGCGGAATAGCCATCTGGCGTAGCTGTGGAAGCAGATGATCATAATAAGGGCGACGGAGAGGATGATCACTGAGGATATCATGATTTTGCCACTAAGAGCGTGGCCTGGAGACGCATGGCTGATGCTCCCCCACATTGGCTTGCTGCTTTCTTCTGCGATTCCCATGGTTTCTATTTCTAGAAAGAGAGAGGAGAAAGACTACGAATATAAAAGGAAAGTGTTTAGACAGAGAGAGTATAGCTGCTTATTATGTGTTGTATGGGTTTTAGATCCCCTTATTTATATAGGCTACGGGAACAAAAAAATAAAAACCAAACTTTCAAATTGTTTTCTTTTTTTTGCTAAAAAATATAATTTTATGTTTTTATATACTTTTGATTCAAATAATTATGTGTGTGTGTTTTTGGTGTTTGACCAACTATCCCTTATGGGATTATGTATCATGTATAGTATAACACATTAATCAACAAACCTCTGGAAAATATCAACGGATGGTATAGTGTATTACACAATCAACATATAATTACTAGTAATCACAGCTGGAAATTGATGTGTCATAATTATTGTAAGTATTTGGAAACTAATTTCCTTTTGGGTCAATACAGAAAAGTGTCTGCCACTTTCCTCATAAATCATAATCAAAGAGTTAGTCATACGCCTAAAGAAAGTCTACAAGTTCTTGAACCCGCTTGTGACTACTCAGTCTATTGAAAATTACTTGAGCATTCATATATATACCAGTTTTCTTGCATTAAAGTAAATATACTAGATAGAAAGAATAAAGAACGTAAAAACACAAAGCCGTACCGAGAATCTCCATAACCAGAAATAAGCATCCATATATTATCACATATCATATTTAACTATTATGATGGTTTGTGTATCTCGTAATACCAGACAGCGACTATATCTACATGCAGTGTAAAATTTTATATGGCAAAAACAGGGGATGATATAACGCAATGCATGCCTGAATTATATATAGATATGAATTGGAAAAAAATCATAACTAAACTAACATACGCAGAGGAATATTGTCATTTAAGTGTGCTTGCTTAGATGCTAAGAGACTGTCTCAATCGTCGACCCTCCCTCCTCCTTTGCTTTGATGGATCTTGCACTTCTTTTCTTTGTTTTTACAAATGAATATTTATTTTCTTTTTTTTATATTTTCATCAAATGTAGCTTTTAATTCTTTAGCTTGAGTCATTTTCAGAATATGGCTTTAAGACCATTTTTACACATCAGAACCTAATAAGTGCTTTGTCGTGAAGAGGATATGATTTGGGTTTCCGTTGGAATTTTCTTTTCTGTTTTACAAATTGACAAAGACCTTAATGCTCCACGCCTTTTCCTGTCTTACTTCAAATAACACTGGTCTACAATATATATAACATAATTTGGCATTTGCGTCATTCAAATATAATATCACTAGCCTGGGATATTCTGATTTTCCCAAATATAACATGTATTTTAAATTAAAACTCAAACACAAAAGCTTATATTGCTTAATAATGTTTACTATATTTTCATCTTAATTTTAAACTGAACTGTTATATGATCAAATAATATTTCGCCCACATACAACATGGGTCTAATCCTAGAATTAGTTAAATGAATTTTGCTCGTCTCTTATTAGTTGCCTTCACCGTTTTTTCTTCTTTTTATTTCCTCCCCTTTTCTCACTCTTAATGTTGAACACCATTACAACTATTATAAATCTACAACAAGTTTGGTGAAAATGTTATTTTAATAAGTATTTTGATGTACACACAGCTGGTTTTGTATCCACTTGGTTGGCTCTTACGGCGGCCGTAGAAATAGCGAAACAATGGGTGTTCAGTTTTTGCCATGTCGAATTATTATTGTTTAACCAATCATAGAGAGAAAAGGTGATTATATGAGTATGATCATAAAGAGAATAAAATTCTCCATTGGTCAAAACATTCCCCAAGTTGGGATAGAGTTCTATGGGAATCTAGAAATCTATCAAAATATTATGTACCCATGTTCACCGTGATTGATAACTCTCTAAACAGAAGAATTCCATAATCTTGCACATTTTCAAGTGAACCATAACTCTTTGAAGTTTAAGAATATATGCAACTATCTTAGTGAGATAATTTTTTTAAATAGTGTAACTCTATAATATAAAAAAAAAATATATATAAAAATTCAAAAAAATCTTACTGAGATTATATCTCTTCTCATCCTTGTTTTTCAGGTTTTTTTTTGCTGCAATATATTTGTGATGTTGGTAACAAATCTAGATTGAAGTTATTGTCGAACCAAACAGGGTCTGAGAACATTTGTATTCCATTATCCTCCACATTTGTGTGTAGAGGCGTGCCTACAGTGTATTGAAAAAAGCACTCGCCTTAGCTCCCCGATTAATATGAACTTTTTAAGGCTCCAAAATTTAAAATAATTTTTAATCTAGTGGTTTAAACTTATTTTTTAAAAAACTCTTTCCACATAGTAGACTAACTAACTTTTTGAATTCATGTGTTTTTTTCCTATATGACATAATATTGCATAAACTTATTCTTTTACAGTGCTAAACATGTGTTGATTCAAGTCGGAAAGACCATGTCATTTCATATTCACTCCAAGGAAGCATAGCAGACACATCTTCATGCATGACTTGGACGATAACACAATTTTGCTTCTAATAGGGTCTTGTTATCCCATTTTGCTTACTCTAGCAAGTAGTAAGTGACACTTATTAGACGAAACCAAATCTGCTAGTGGTTACAAGCATGACGTAATGAAGTTAGGTAAGAAGCGGTAGGTAGTGGGGTGGGGGTAGGGTAGTACAAGGTCATGGCGATTTATTTAAAAGCTAACAAATGGGCCCATTAAAGAGAATGGTTGGGCTAATTAATGGGCTTAGAGCTTTACGAATACTTGTTTGTTGTTGGTGAAGACGTCTTGAAATCTCCCCAATTCTCAAATTTGGGCGGAGGGAGGGTTTAGAGAAGAAGAATGGAGATGATGATGCAGGAGGAGGCGGCAGCGGCAGCTAATAAAGCTGGATCGGAGGTGACTCCAAACCAGACGATTTACATCAATAATCTCAACGAAAAAGTTAAGCTCGATGGTAATATCTTCTTCTTCTTCTTCTTTTTTATATATAATTTGATAATTCTTCTTCTTACTACCAATCGGAACCGTAATTATACAGAGCTGAAGAAGTCGCTGAACACGGTGTTCTCGCGGTTCGGGAAGATAGTGGAGGTGTTGGCGTTTAAGACATTGAAGCACAAAGGACAAGCTTGGGTTGTGTTCGACAATCCCGAATCTGCTTCCAATGCTATTTCCGAGATGAATGGATACCGTTTCTACGACAAACCCATGGTACCCCTTCCTTTTGATTTGAACTTCCTTCCTTCATTACACTCACTTTGCTGATGAATCATTCAGATGCCTTTTGGCTGCTATTGCATTATTAGGGGGTTGATTTCAAGTCTCTGTTGGTGATTTTCTACTTGTAATGCAAGTCATATTAGTTATACAGTCGTTTGTGGTTGCTCGTAGGCTTATTGAAAAAAATTGATTTTTTTAGGTTGATGAATCTTTGAGATGCCTTTTGGCTCACTTTAGGAAGCTCTGTTGGTGATTTTGCTACTAGCTTTTTTTTTTTTTTTTTTTTTTGATTTATTGAAGAAAATTGGATTTTTAGGTTGTTTTGTTTAAGTTTGCTGAGATATTCTCTCATAGTCACTTTGATGTATCATATCAAATCTTCATTCTTTGGCAGAGAATACAGTTTGCAAAAACAAAATCAGATGTTATTGCCAAGGCCGATGGTACTTTTGTTCCTCGCGAGAAACGAAAGCGTCAGGAGGAGAAAGGTGCGTGAGACTTGTTACTCTCTTTTTCTTGCATTGCTTCCTTTACTCGCATTTGCTGCAACCGTTGTGCATGTTCATTCTGCATTGACTTATTAGTAGTCACATCAGCATCCTTCATCACTTTGGGATATCTTTGCTTCTCAAACCTTTATCAACAAAACAGTATGTTTTCGATGAATCTTTGTTGCAGGTGGTAAGAAAAAGAAAGAGCAGCACCATGATTCTACACGTATGGCCATGCCAGCATATCCTGGTGTCTATGGATCTGCACCTCCTGTGAGTCCTCTCTCTCTTATCTTCATATTCTCTTTCTCACTTTCACTATCGTTCTCTTTTAATCCTTCTCCTCTTAAATTTTACTCACAGCTTTCGCAAGTACCATACCCTGGTGGTGGTGGTGGTGTGAAAAGCAATCTTCCGGAGGCACCGGCACCCCCAAACAACATCCTCTTTGTCCAACACCTTCCTCACGACACCACTCCTGAGATTCTTCAGGCTCTCTTCGACAAGTACCATGGCTTCAAGGAGGTTAGGATGGTTGCAGCCAAGCCTGGTATTGCCTTTGTCGAGTTTGCTGATGAGATGCAGTCTACGGTTGCCATGCATGGACTTGAAGGTTTCACCATTCAGCAAACCCCTATGCGCATCACCTATGCTAAGAAATAAACACCATTCGGTGGTTGTAGTATTGTCTTTGTATCTCTGTCTATGCCACTTCTTTCTTCTGTTTTTTGTTGGAGATTTTTTTCCTTAGAATATATTACAATGATCTAACTTATAAAACTTTCATCCAGTTAAAGAACAGAGACAATTTGCCTTTTTAATGGGCTTTTATTGACCCAATTTATCTTTAGCTTAGCCCGTCTGTTTTGAGTAAACAACAAGCAATCAACATATGTGATGATGTGTTTATGAATTCTCGTAGTGTTGCACAAAAAAATGAATTATCGTAGTATTTATCGATCAAGAATAAGGAAAACAATAAGCAATCATTATTTGATGTTGGATTGGTCAAAGAAAAGTCTTTGTTGTGTAGCTGTTTTTCTTTGTTGCTGATGGCGTCAGCGGTTCTTAGCTAGGTCAACACTCCTGCGTCGTCAATAGAACTGAGTGAGTGAGTGAGCTCTCTCGAAACCCTTTTGAGATTTTTTTTTGACACTCCATATGCATTTAAGTTATTGAACAACAAAACTATGCATTCATTAGACAATGTCCCATATTAAATGGGAGTGAGCATTTATAGTAGGAAACACGAGTGTGATACGGACACGTAACCTTTAATGTGTTTTATAGATTTGGTGATGACTTCATTGTCAGACTCTCTGTCTCCTCTTTTTTTCTTTACAAGTAAAAAGATTTCTTTGCTGATTCATCTATTCTCTGGGTGACACCATCTAATTCGTGTATCGCACTCACTTCTTGCTGCTCTTCCATCTTGTTTTTCTTTTAATCATCGGCCAAAGCTTATGAGAGTACTCCATTTATTCCTAATAGGTAGGATGTGAAAAAGATTTTTGATGTTTTTTTTTGAAAAATAAAGATTTTTGATGTTTTAGTATTTAGGAGATTCTAGTATTTAAGATGTTTTTTTATATTCTAAGTAAACTTTAACTAAATCAGAAATTTTGTAATAAATTATATTTTATAGTTTATTTTGTAATTTATTAAGTAGATTTTATTTTAAAGTTTTAGTGATATTTTTAATATGTATGTCTTTACCTAAAACATTCTTTTACCTAAAACCTTTTATATTTTCAAACGGCGAAATTACGTACTAACACATGTAGATGCATGTGCAAGCACGGGAGTTCGTCATCTAATGTTATAGATCATGATTTTATAATACTACATGTTAGTATATGTAAGGAAAATCTTTATAATCACTATCTCTTCCCATCGTTCTAGTAGTTATCAACCAAAACTGCATGTACATGTTAATACTTTTTCACAATAGGTGAACTCTAAACATGTACATTTGATGTCACTATACTATATGTACAACTATTGGATAACTTTAAACATTCGCCGATTAGGCTCTTCAATTAATAATTTAATATAGGATTTTACCTAGCTTGTAACTTAGTAAGACCACAAATTACTTTACCTATCCAGAGTCTATGTTTACACAAGCGTCGAGGATTCAACAGTATATACATAGACCAAATACTATACACAATTAATATGAGAGGGAGGAATGATATCAACATAGGGACCTTACAAACTCATCATATTTTGAATGCGTTTCTTTAGTGTTAGAGAAAGTTAGGCCAACACGCAAAGCCCTACGTGCACTCTTTCATTATTCTTCTCTTCTTTTGCCCCCAACAGTCTTTGACGACCCACCTGCCCCTTTTTTGATCCTTCTCTCTCTCACACACACGTATGTTATTAATTCAAATGAGTCTCCTATTATACTTTGGCATTTGTCATCATGATATACAGAGAAAACTATGATAACATTTTATGTATGCAATATAAATGTTACAGAGAGAAAATTTATAATTTCATATTTGAATGTAAAAGCTTTAAAATATACTACTACAATAGCTTAAGAAAATGTAATGTAGGTTATCACTAAATAGATAATTATAGAATATCAAATGTATTTTGATGAATCCGTGATTAAAAGAAAACATTTGTATATATTTCGGGAGTAGTCGAATACTTGGATAGTAGGAACTTTAATTATATGTTTGGTCAATCTTAGTTAGTTTTTTTTTTGAATTTTTTTATTTTATTATAGTGTAGATGCTATAAGAATAGTAGAGAGGCATGCCTAAGATATTGCTTGTCAAAGTGTGACAGGCTGCATAGGATCCTGCAAACAACACTTCATATGGTACACCTACGGTTTATATAGAGTTTGTGAAATTAAGGACAGACAAGACCCACGTTTAATTTTTTTTTTAATGAAAATAAAAGCTTGTACACTAGCAAGTATTATAAGACAATTTATTTGTTTAGACCTAGTTTCTTTTTAGCGCTCTTCACTCTCTCACTTTTCTTCATCAGCCCTTCTTTTGCGTGAGGTGCCATCATAGCATGGCATGGTTCTTTTGCCTTACGTAAAACACAGTCACGCCAATATGCATTATACATTTTCGTGTATATATGTTCCATTAATGCGATCTTTGGGCCTATATATACAAAGCTTCCATAACCACACCTCCTCATATTACAAAACATCACATATCTTCTTGGAAATGCGGATGAGAACCTCCACGTTGGAGAAGCAGGGCACGTGCAAACCAACAAACACGAGATCTATCTCATGTAATTTGCACGTGCTCCCCTCCTCCAACATGAGCTCCTCACCATTGACATTGATGTATATCCTTCAACCTTTCTTTGACATATCCTCCAACATGATCGGGTTCAGAACAGCCAAGGCTCACGTTTTCTTTGTTGGTCTTTAACTCCTATTAATTATTTTTGTTACTAACCTATATGAAATAAATTTGATGGTTAGTAAATTTTCGTGTATATATATGGATGTGTAGTCATGTGTATGCGTCTTTGCGTTTGCTAAACTTAAACTATATTTGGCGGTAGTAAGAGTGGACTTGAGACTATATACAGATATTTATACTTTTCAGGAAAGTCTGTTTGCGAATGGTTCCAGTAATTAGGTTGGTTGATCTGCACAGTTTCGTGGTTAGTTTTTCTTTTGGGAATTAAGCACATGTATATTATGAGACTGATGTTGAAGTTTTTAGAATGTTCTGCTGCTAGTTGAAGAAAATGTTTCAGTAGTAGTGTGTACTGACTCCAACCTTTCTTAACATTTTAGTTGACGCATCAGTTTTTTTTTTGTTTGTTTGTAAATGATGAAATCATTTGTGCATAAGGATAATTAACTATTAGGAAGCTTTCAACTAGCTTAATATATATCTTCTTGTCTTTGGACACCAATAGTTTGAATTTATTTTGTATATTTTATGTGTGATTTCCTCTAGTGATACTATACAAGCAAAGAGAATGATATGGTATTAATATATCTTTGATATACGTGAAAGAAATGATCAATAACAGTGGAAATGTATAGCAAAGAGAGAAACTTTTACACCAAAAAACATTACATCATCCAAATTTCAATTCTCTTATTATTCAAGCTTTATCCTTGTAAAGTCAATGCTAGATTATTTATTTATAAAAATTGTTGTTTCAAAATAAAATAACATTTCAATGTAAATGTTCACACATGTAATGTAATAATTAAATAGATATATAATATTTTTTTGTAAATGTCAACAGAAAACCAACATCTCTATTAAAAAGAAACCTGATATACGTCTGGGCCTTTTCTTCTTTCACCTTGTAAACTTTGATACCCATTGGGCTTGAATACGACAGAAAAGAAGATAAAGGAAATGGTAATGAGACTAAACAGAAATGAAGAAAAAGAGGTAGAGAATCGACGATAGCTTATCGTCCTCACTCTACAGACACAGAGTCTTCTCTTCTCTTGTCTTCTAATCCCAAAAAATGGAATCGAAGGTGGTAGTAGACGCAGAAACGAAATCCACAGAAGAAGAAGAAGCACTCGCCATTGTCACTTCTCCTTCTCTACCAATCGCCTCGCTATCTCTCTCCTTCTCTCCCTTATCAACCACAACAACACAGTTTAGATTCTCACACCTCTTCGCTCATCATCCAAACAAGGTCAAGATCCCAACGCAGGCCTCTTACCTCACACACCTCTCCCTTTCCTCCCTTTCTCCTTCTCCTTCCCGAGTCTCCTCCTTCAAATCCACCTTCTCCGCTAACCCCTTCCACTCCCCTCTCTCCATCGTCCCGCGCCGCCCCGTCGACCCCTCCTCCGCCGCCGCCCTCCGCCGATCCGCCGTCGTCTGGTTCCGAAACGACCTCCGCGTCCACGACAATGAGTGTCTCAACTCCGCCAACGACGAGTGCCTCTCCCTTCTCCCCGTTTACTGCTTCGACCCTCGCGACTACGGCAAATCCTCCTCCGGCTTCGACAAGACTGGTCCCTTCCGCGCCCAGTTTCTCATCGAGTCCGTCTCCGAGCTCCGGAAGAATCTCGAGGCCAGAGGGTCGAACCTCGTCGTCAGGGTCGGGAAACCGGAAGCTGTTCTGGTGGAATTGGCTAAGGAGATCGGAGCAGACGCGATTTACGCTCACAGGGAAGTGTCTCACGACGAGGTTAAGGCGGAAGGGAAGATAGAGAGTGCTATGAAGGAGGAAGGCGTTGAAGTTAACTACTTTTGGGGAAGCACTCTCTATCACTTGGACGACTTGCCGTTCAAAGTTGAAGACTTGCCTTCGAACTACGGAGCGTTCAAGGATAAAGTTCAGAAGCTTGAGATTAGGAAGACGATCGCAGCTTTGGATCAGTTGAAAAGCTTGCCCTCTCGAGGAGATGTTCAGCTTGGCGATATTCCTTCTCTCTTGGACCTCGGCATCAACCCTAGTGCCAGAACCAGCCAGGTTTGTTGTGCTTTATTTGATTCCCCCTACTATGTGTTAGCATTTAGAAAAGGTGGAAACTTTGGGATCGATCGATGAACGTTTTGTTCTGTCTAGGAGGGGAAACCGACCATGGTTGGAGGAGAGACAGAGGCGTTGACTAGGCTAAAGAGCTTTGCAGCTGATTGTCAAGCTCGTTTGGCCAAGGGAGGCAATCAGAAAGGAGGGAATAACAGTGTGTTTGGTGCAAACTTCTCTTGCAAGATCTCTCCTTGGTTAGCCATGGGAAGCATCTCTCCTCGTTCCATGTTTGATGAGCTCAAGAAAACTATTTCTGCTTCAACCACCCCTTCAGCTCCAAGGTAAATGGTCGGTCTTTCAAGGTTGACATATTAAGGGTAGTTTTTACAAATACTTTGAAATGATTTTTATCAGGAACGGACCAGGAGATACGGGATTGAACTGGCTGATGTATGAGTTGCTATGGAGAGATTTCTTCAGGTGAGCGAGCTCCTGCTTTCTTTCAACTTATCAAACATATAGAATTTGTCTTTTGTCTGAATATATCCTTCTTTTGATAACTTGGGAACAGGTTTATAACGAAGAAGTACAGCTCGGCCAAGACGCAGGTGGAGGCTGGTCCTGCTACAGCCTGTACCGGCGCTCTTGCTTAAAACCTTCAAAATTATAACCCATATCTGGTCTATCCCATAGTTTTTGTGGTTGTGAATTTATCTGAGGCAGGACTTAACTGCTACATCTTTTGAAACCTGAGAATGTCCGGAGAATTGAATCATAAGCTCATTTTGTTTGCTTGATCATGTTGTCGCTTTCTAGTTCCAAAACATTTGTGATACGATTCGATCCGATCCGATCCATTGGTGTTATCACCAAGTGGAGAGGGCTAAGAATGTATTACTGATGCTATTGAAAGTAAAAGCACACGAAAATAATCAAAATTTGCAATCCTAACTACTACTATTTTTATTCTTAAAAACATGCGTTAATGGATCGTAGAAAAACCAGTCCATTAAATCTGACCAACCCTTCTGTATAGCCAGTAGTGATTCCAACCCAGTTCATTTTCAATATGCTTTAGGTTTGTAATACATGTTTAGCCAACTGCCATGCAAATTATTACAGGTAACTAGTTTCTCCTTGGCTTTTGATTGCTTCTACTTTTTTATATGATGCCTGAAACTTTCAAAGAAGAAAGAACAACGAAGACGACCCAAAGCAACATGAAATAAATAGAAGTAAGCCAAGCCCACAGCCTTGGACCTCCAAGCTCAGCTCCTATAATCAACCTTCTCAGCACAAGCACCACTATACATCCCACTGATGTTGCAAAGAATATCAGCAGAGAGAAGCTTAGCCCTTTCGCATTTTCTATGTATAGAGGCTCTCTGTATGCAAAGTAGTTGTACACTGTGTTTATCAACCACGGGACTCCTATCCCCACATATATGTTCACCGAGTTACTGCAAAACAAAAAAAATAAGATCATTGGAACATCTTTTTGATTAGTTTGAAATGGCTTTTGAGTTTTTTTCCTTTTAACCTGCAGGTGATGTTTGCTATGGCTGAATCTGCAGTGAGTTGTCGCTCTGCAGCAATTTTACTTGCTACTAAATCTGGCCATGAAGTTCCAGCTGCTAGTGCTGTGAATGCTATCACATATGGGTTTACACCTGCAAGAGTGTTACAATTGTTCAAAAGCTAATATCATATTGAATCTTTTGATGGAAGTTTTCAGAGCTTTATGTGTGTGTGTACCAGTGACACAGCTTATAAGGTCGGTAAATCTTGTGACAACAAAGGCTACTCCGCTGATGAAGAGAAGCGAGCAGATAAAAGCGATCCAACCGTGAGCAATGTTGCAAGGTGGCACAAATGCAAAAACAATTTTCCAAGGGGCAAGGACCAATTGCCAAAAGGATTTGGCTATTCGAAGGTAAATGCTATCAATTTTCTTGGATTCAGATGTTTCCAACTGTTTTGATTAGGGAATTGGAAGAGAAACAAGTTAAGACACTTGTGTTGATGATGATCTAAAACAAAAGCACACGGTAAGCTGAAGACTCTTACCGTGATTGCATCTACGAATTGCTGTTTCCAAATGTCAAAAACAGTAGCATTCTTGGCCATACGCTTACTCGTAGAAGATCCCACTGGAGTATCTGCCACTGTATGATATGTGATCCCTACAAAGGTGTTTGTTACAGGGAAATTTTAATATACAACAAGTCACAGAGATAACGTGGATTAGTAATTACGCTGAAGTTACCTGCATCATTGGTAGCTGAATGAATAGAGAAGATATCAACAATGTTTCTGTTTCCTGATTCAACAGCTCTCTGAGCAGCATCCGAATACACGTCATGAACATCATTGTCATCTTTTGATGTATCAATCTCCTCTGGAACCCACTCCTCTGGCCTATCACCTCTTGACCTTTTTTGATTATCATATACAACACACAAAGATTCAAATCATTAGCGGAAATCCATTTCGCAGAAACTAGTAGTACTATAGGCTGGAGAAGAAACCCCACATTGGTAAAGACAAGTAAGGCCAACGCTTGTCTTGCGCATACGCGTGAACTAGAAGTAAACCGTATTGCAGGACCGTTAATAATGCCTCCACAAGTGTAACTACATTTGGTGACCAGACCTATGTGACACATGAAAAGAAACAACATCTTAAGACCACGTTCATTGAGTATTAAACTTCAACAGAACATGTTTAGGCAGGTAGTTTCACAGTAAACACTACCTCAAGGATTATGTATAGCCAAATGTAAGCCCAAAAAGACCAAACCAGCTCGACTAGCCAAACACCTAAGTCAGATATCTTTTTGAGTTCTCCAGCCTTTGGCATCAGGACACAAACAGCGTGGATAGGGAAAAGATCAAAAGCAGCCGAGCCAACAAGTGTTCCAGGACCAAGACCTATACAAACAAAACAACAATGAGTCAAGACCTTTTCAAGACTTTTAGAGCTAAAAAGTCAAGTACAAGACGAGACCTCCAGCATAGCGCTCGCCCATGTTCCGAAAAGCATCGATAGTAGCCAAAGAAATCTGAGGAAAGCTAGTTCCAAACGCCAACAAACTGATGTCTGCGATGGTAAAGTTCCAAACTTTCTTGTAGGTGATGACTTGAGCTTTAGTAACGGGGTCAACTGAAACCACTTTACGGGAATGTTTCACGACGTTCTCCATAGATTTGAAGAACCTTGCGGTGATGGCTGACAAGCCGATAAAGCAGTAGGCGAGACCGAGAAAGTATAAGACAGCTCTGAGAGCATCAGATAGATTACTTTCTCCGGAGAAAAGAAAGTAGCTTTCGCATCTGACATGGCCAAGAACCTTAGAAGACTGCTGCAGCTCTTGAGTCTGGTTAAGAATCGAGGCCATTGTAGGATGATGATAACACTTGGGGAAAAGGAATCTGCCACATGCAAAGAGGCTTTTAACGATTATAATCCAATATAAAAGCGAAACAAACGGAGCATGCAAATAAAGAAGGTTTCTTTCCTGCCTCCAGAGAATCCGTAACACGAACTAAACAATATAAAAGGGATCCAATGACCAGAATAAAAAAATTGAAAATTAAAAAAAAAGAAGCTCTGGAATCTAACCTATAAAACAACAATTTGCATGTGTGTGAAATCAAAATCCAGATTTAGATTTTAGTGGCTTCTTAATTGCACTAAAACCTCACGAACAAACAAATCTCAGGCAAGTTAGAAGAGAGCATATAAGCAATGAAGAAGGTAAATCTGATGAAGCAGAGTAACTAACCACCACGTGTGGAAGAAACAGAAACAGATCAATGCGAACGTATCTCGGTGAACGGCGTTCACAATCCGCCGATCACGGAAGAAATTTTCCGAGAAGAGAAGCTGATTGGATTTGGCGGTGGCGACTTGCGAGCCATTTATATATATATTTGTGTAATCTAGGAAAGGCTTTCTAATCAACATCCCACCCCTGCATGACTCTTCATAATTGTTTCTCTGCACCGGATCTCTGTGGCCGACACATGGCGATAGATTATTGGATGTCTTCGTTGACTTCCTAAGATTTATCTTTATCGCCATAATTTTGGTAAGTTATAAGAATATGAGACCCTGCTAATAATATCTTTTTTATTAATTTTAAGAATAACATAATACTATATTTTCCTCTAAAATAGAAATCTCTATTATAGATGTGAAAATGTTCCAATGTATGCTTCTATAATAGAATTCCTCTATTTTAAAGGAAAATATAGAGGAAAATTACTTTTTGCCTCTATATTTAGAGGTAGAAATATCATATCTCTATATTTTTCCCTATAAATATAAAGATAGAAATATGGATGGGTTGGAGATGGTCTAATAATCTTTTTTATTAATTTTAAGAATAACATTATACTATAATATTTTTCATATGACAAATTAAATTTGTGCGAATAGATTAGTGAGTTTTATATCATCCTTCAAACATTTGCTTCCAACATAAAAAAATCTCACATGAGACCAAGAATTTTGAGAGTTATGCCTCCGAGCTAGTATACATCTGCTTTGAATTTTAGTTTCTTGGAAATATTTTTGTAAGTCTCGCTTGAAACCAAAACTAAAGTAAATTTGGGAATTACATCCCCAATATATAGTAAAATCAATAATTATTTGACGTGATAACAAATAGTTGGTCTGGTCTACACTTTGCTCTGGTTTTAGCTTTTTTAATATTAGCTTATGCGTGAGATTGACAGCAATCCACCTTCTTATTTATCACGTGTAAACTAGAAAGATCAAATATTGACATTGATACATTTGTTTACAAAAAAAAAAAAAAAAAAGAAGGAAAATCTGACACGAGGACGATAGTTTTGCAATTTATGCCCCGGAGCCACTACATATCTGCTTATATGTTCTGATGGTCATATATATACTCTATGATAGAAAAAAATATGGACATATATATATATATATATATATTATTTTTTTGTAAAGATATACATAGATATCCTTGGAATTTTGTCAGCCATACAACTTTTGCTTCAAGATTCACGTGAAACCAAAATTTTTTAATATTGGATCCATATCTGCTAATTAATATTCCTGGTTGTAACTTATGTATCATTGATTTTCTTATTGAGAAGAAAAGACCTGATATATATACGAACGCGTAAGCAAATAATAATTATCGAGGTAGCAAATAGTTGATGTATACTTCGCTTGTTTTAGCTATTTAATAGTAGTTGATGTGTGACATTCATGACACCTATTCCACCTTCTTGTTCATCACGTGTAATTCGTGGGAGTCCAATTGTCCAAAATATGGGTTCGTTGTCATTGTATCATAGTATTATGTTCAGGCCTGATTATGTTACTACGTGCTATATCATCCAACGCACGTCATAATTATAGATTTTCATTTTATTTTATTTTTTTGTACATAGATTTTCATTTTATTGGGATATCATTTTGATGCTAAACGCGCAGTGTAATTGGATTCAGTCGCTAACGTCTTGTTGCGGTCAAACCAATTTTGATAATAAGCTTATACGTCACAGCGCCGTTAAAAACCACATTTTGCTTCAATTCTCTTTTATTTTACCAAATTTGAAATCTCTCTTGGGATGACTGAATCAGCCGATAAGATATATACAAAAAAAATGAACTCTTTGTTATAAGCAGAAGACGCTTCTGGTATTATCAATCCTCATCATAACGAGCCTTGTGTAGGTCCGAATTGATCATTGTTTCTTCCTTGTCGTTTAACTTGTTTTCTGTTTTGATGTTGTAACTATCAATAAAGATTCACAGATGAAAATAAAAAGTAGAAGACAACAAATTTAGTTATCCGAAAAGTACAAATATCTCAAAGACAAATACAAACCCACGAGGAGGAATAACGACGGAGCACATGAGTGGAAAAGCGTCTTTAAAACTATACTATATATCACATCATTATATTGGGAAATGGGAATGCATACGTATGCGAGAGACGCATCCTTATATGGACCCGGTAAACACTATCTAAAACAATCATATAGCAAACATATATAAAACCAACTGAATCTTTCCGAGTAGCCATTACTTATTGAAGATTCATTCATTGATATGCAAAGCTTTCTAGATAACCGTTAATTTCTTATCGGTAGATCTAAATATATCGATGGGAACAACTAATTAAGGAGCCATATATATATATATTGTGACTTGAGAGTTCTATGTTGAACTCTATTGAGAGTAAATCAATAAACTGATAAGGGGAACTCCTTGTTAATATCCAACCTACAAACACACTAAACTGTTAGGCTAAATACTTTACGATGACAAAAATGAACTTTTGAGATATGCGAGAGATTACTAACATATCAAGACTATTAACATATCAAGACCACACTAAAATGGAAAAGGAGAAAGAGAAAACATACTGAAGCCTATGATCATCTACATTTGTATTAATGTATATTAAACTCTCATTCGTGGTACATGGGCATCGTTTTATTTTTTTGTCAATTAATTTACTAAAACTTCATAACGGTCCCTAAATTGTTTGACTAACCACTATAAAATCGTTATTTGCTAGAGAAACGGAGACAACAAAAGTTTGAAACCTCTTTGAACTTCATCATATGTTGGTGAAGGATGCAACTATGCATTAAAACAGTATTTTCATATTTTTGATCTTTTCTCAAAATCTATGGGTTAACCCCTACGAAAATATTGAATTTTCGGTAAATGCTCTATATACTGAAGCCTATGATCTTTACTGTTGTTTTAAAATTTCTAAACACATTCTACATTTGTATTAATGTATATTAAACTCTCCTTCGTGGTACATGGGCATCGTTTTAATTTTTTTGTCAATTAATTTACTAAAACTTCATAACGGTCCCTAAATTGGTGGACTAACCACTATAAAATTGTTATTTGCTAGAGAAAGGGAGACAAAAACTTCATCATATGTTGGTGAAGGATGCAAATATGCATTAAAACAATATTTTCATATTTTTTAATTTTTCTCAAAATCTATGGGTTAACCCGAAAATATTGAGTTTTCGGTAAATGCTCTATATACTGAAGCCTATGATCTTTAGTGTTGTTTTAAAATTTCTAAACACATTCTACATTTGTATTAATGTATATCAAACTCTCATTCATGGTAAATGGACATTTTTTTATTTTTTTGTCAATTAATTTATTAAAATTTCATAACAGTCCCTAAATTGGTGGACTAACCACTATAAAATCGTTATTTGCTAGAGAAAGAGAGACAACAAAAGTTCCAAACCTCTTTCAACTTCATCATATGTTGGTGAGGGATGTAACTATACAATAAAACATTATTTTCATATTTTTGAATTTTTCTCAAAATCTATGGGTTAACCCCTACGAAAATATTGAATTTTCGGTAAATGCTCTATATACTGAAGCCTATGATCTTTAGTGTTCTTTAAAAATTATTAAACACATTCTAATTTTGTATTAATGTATATCAATCTCTCATTCATGTTACATGGGAATCGTTTTATTTTTTTTGTCAATTAATTTACTAAAACTTCATAACATTCCCTAAATTGGGGGACTAACCACTATAAAATCGTTATTTGCTTGAGAAACGGACACAACAAAATTCCAAACCTCTTTGAACTTCATAATACGTTGGTGAAGGATGCAACAATGCTTTAAAACAGTATTTTCATATTTTTGAATTTTTCTCAAAATTTATGGGTTAACCCCTACGAAAATATTGAATTTTCGGTAAATGCTCTATATACTGAAGCCTATGATCTTTAATGTTGTTTTAAAATTTCTAAACACATTCTATATTTGTATTAATGTATATGAAACTTTCATTCATGGTACATGGGCATCGTTTTATTTTTTTGTCAATTAATTACTAAAACTTCATAACAGTCCATAAATTGGTGGATTAACCACTATAAAATCGTTATTTGCTAGAGAAACGGACACAACAAAAATTCCAAACCTCTTTGAACTTCATAATATGTTGGTGAAGGATGCAACTATGCATTAAAACAGTATTTCTTAGAATCTACGGGTTAACCCCCTACGAAAATATTGAATTTTCGATAAATGCCCTATATACTGAAGCCTATGATCTTTAGTGTTGTTTTAAAATTTCTAAATACATTCTAAATTTTTATTAATGTATATTAAACTCTCTTTCATGGTACATGGGCATCGTTTCAATTTTTTTTGTCAATTAATTTACTAAAACTTCATAACAGTCCCTAAATTGGTGGACTACTCACTATAAAATCAGTATTTGCTAGAGAAACGGACACAACAAAAATTCCAAACCTATTTGAACTTCATCGTATGTTGGTGAAGGATGCAACTATGCATTAAAATAGTATTTTTATATTTTTGAATTTTTTTCAAAATCTATGGGTTAACCCCTACAAAAATATTGAATTTTCGGTAAATGTTCTATATACTGAAGCCTTGATCTTTAGTGTTGTTTTAAAATTTCTAAACACATTGTAATTTTGTATTAATTTATATTAAACTCTATTTCATGGTACATGGGCATCGTTTTAATTTTTTATCAATTAATTTACTAAAACTTCATAACGGTCCCTAAATTGGTGGACTAACC
Organism: Brassica napus; assembly: GCF_020379485.1. NCBI lineage: Eukaryota > Viridiplantae > Streptophyta > Magnoliopsida > Brassicales > Brassicaceae > Brassica > Brassica napus. Next base: position 277,839 of record NC_063447.1, read on the forward strand.
ACTATAAAATCGTTATTTGCTAGAGAAACGGACACAACAAAAATTACAAACCTCTTTGAACTTCATAATATGTTGGTGAAGGATGCAACTATGCATTAAAACAGTATTTTCATATTTTTGAATTTTTCTCAAAATCTATGGGTTAACCCCCTACGAAAATATTGAATTTTCGGTAAATGCTCTATATACTGAAGCCTATGATCTTTAGTGTTGTTTTAAAATTTCTAAACACATTCTATATTTGTATTAATGTATATGAAACTTTCATTCATGGTACATGGGCATCGTTTTAATTTTTTGTCAATTAATTTACTAAAACTTCATAACGGTCCCTAAATTGGTGGACTAACCACTATAAAATCGTTATTTGCTAGAGAAACGGACACAACAAAAATTTCAAACCTCTTTGAACTTCATAATATGTTGGTGAAGGATGCAACTATGCATTAAAACTGTATTTTCATATTTTTGAATTTTTTTCAAAATCTATGGGTTAACCCTTACGAAAAATTAAATTTTCGGTAAATGCTCTATATATTGAAGCCTATGATCTTTAGTGTTGTTTTAAAATTTCAAAACACATTCTACATTTGTATTAATGTATATTAAATTCTCATTCATTGTACATGGACATCGTTTTAATTTTTTGTCAATTAATTTAGTAAAACTTCATAACATTCCCTAAATTGGGGGACTAACCACTATAAAATCGTTATTTGCTAGAGAAACGGACACAACAAAATTCCAAACCTCTTTGAACTTCATAATATGTTGGTGAAGGATGCAACTATGCATTAAAACAGTATTTTCATATTTTTGAATTTTTCTCAAAATTTATTGGTTAACCCCTACGAAAATATTGAATTTTCGGTAAATGCTCTATATACTGAAGCCTATGATCTTTAGTGTTGTTTTAAAATTTCTAAACACATTCTATATTTGTATTAATGTATATGAAACTTTCATTCATGGTACATGGGCATCGTTTTATTATTTTGTCAATTAATTACTAAAACTTCATAACAGTCCATAAATTGGTGGATTAACCACTATAAAATCGTTATTTGCTAGAGAAACGGACACAACAAAAATTCCAAACCTCTTTGAACTTCATAATATGTTGGTGAAGGATGCAACTATGCATTAAAACAGTATTTTCATATTTTTGAATTTTTCTCAGAATCTACGGGTTAACCCCCCTACGAAAATATTGAATTTTCGGTAAATGCTCTATATACTTGAAGCCTATGATCTTTAGTGTTGTTTTAAAATTTATAAACACATTCTAAATTTTTATTAATGTATATTAAACTCTCTTTCATGGTACATTGGCATCGTTTCAATTTTTTTGTCAATTAATTTACTAAAACTTCATAACAGTCCCTAAATTGGTGGACTACTCACTATAAAATCAGTATTTGCTAGAGAAACGGACACAACAAAAATTCCAAACCTATTTGAACTTCATCGTATGTTGGTGAAGGATGCAACTATGCATTAAAATAGTATTTTCAAATTTTTGAATTTTTCTCAAAATCTATGGGTTAACCCCTACAAAAATATTGAATTTTCGGTAAATATTCTATATACTGAAGCCTAAGATCTTTAGTGTTGTTTTAAAATTTCTAAACACATTGTAATTTTGTATTAATTTATATTAAACTCTATTTCATGGTACATGGGCATCGTTTTAATTTTTTCTCAATTAATTTACTAAAACTTCATAACGGTCCCTAAATTGGTGGACTAACCACTATAAAATCGTTATTTGCTAGAGAAACGGACACAACAAAAATTCCAAACCTCTTTGAACTTCATAATATGTTGGTGAAGGATGCAACTATGCATTAAAACTGTATTTTCATATTTTTGAAATTTTCTCAAAATCTATGGGTTAACCCCTACGAAAATATTGAATTTTCGGTAAATGCTCTATATACTGAAGCCTATGATCTTTAGTGTTGTTTTAAAATTTCTAAACACATTCTATATTTGTATTAATGTATATGAAACTTTCATTCATGGTACATGGGCATCGTTTTATTTTTTTGTCAATTAATTTAGTAAAACTTCATAACAGTCCATAAATTGGTGGACTAACCACTATAAAATCGTTATTTGCTAGAGAAAGGGAGACAAAAAAAGTTCAAAACCTCTTTGAACTTCATCATATGTTGGTGAAGGATGCAAATATGCATTACAACAATATTTTCATATTTTTGAATTTTTCTCAAAATCTATGGGTTAACCCCTACGAAAAATTAAATTTTCGGTAAATGCTCTATATACTGAAGCCTATGATCTTTAGTGTTGTTTTAAAATTTCTAAACACATTCTACATTTGTATTAATGTATATTAAATTCTCATTCATTGTACATGGGCATCGTTTTAATTTTTTGTCAATTAATTTAGTAAAACTTCATAACAGTCCCTAAATTGGTGGACTAACCACTATAAAATCGTTATTTGCTAGAGAAACGGACACAACAAAATTCCAAACCTCTTTGAACTTCATAATATGTTGGTGAAGGATGCAACTATGCATTAAAACAGTATTTTCATATTTTTGAATTTTTCTCAAAATTTATGGGTTAAACCCTACGAAAATATTGAATTTTCGGTAAATGCTCTATATACTGAAGCCTATGATCTTTAGTGTTGTTTTAAAATTTCTAAACACATTCTATATTTGTATTAATGTATATTAAACTTTCATTCATGGTACATGGGCATCGTTTTATTATTTTGTCAATTAATTACTAAAACTTCATAACTGTCCATAAATTGGTGGATTAACCACTATAAAATCGTTATTTGCTAGAGAAACGGAGACAACAAAAATTCCAAACCTCTTTGAACTTCATCATATGTTGGTGAAGGATGCAACTATGCATTAAAACAGTATTTTCATATTTTTGATTTTTTCTCAAAATCTATGGGTTAACCCCTACGAAAATATTGAATTTTCGGTAAATGCTCTATATACTTGAAGCCTATGATCTTTAGTGTTGTTTTAAAATTTCTAAACACATTCTAAATTTTTATTAATGTATATTAAACTCTCTTTCATGGTACATGGGCATCGTTTCAATTTTTTTGTCAATTAATTTACTAAAACTTCATAACAGTCCCTAAATTGGTGGACTACTCACTATAAAATCAGTATTTGCTAGAGAAACGGACACAACAAAAATTCCAAACCTATTTGAACTTCATCGTATGTTGGTGAAGGATGCAACTATGCATTAAAATAGTATTTTCATATTTTTGAATTTTTCTCAAAATCTATGGGTTTAACCCCTACAAAAATATTGAATTTTCGGTAAATGTTCTATATACTGAAGCCTAAGATCTTTAGTGTTGTTTTAAAATTTCTAAACACATTTTAATTTTGTATTAATTTATATTAAACTCTATTTCATGGTACATGGGCATCGTTTTAATTTTTTGTCAATTAATTTACTAAAACTTCATAACGGTCCCTAAATTGGTGGACTAACCACTATAAAATCGTTATTTGCTAGAGAAACGGACACAACAAAATTTCAAACCTCTTTGAACTTCATAATATGTTGGTGAAGGATGCAACTATGCATTAAAACAGTATTTTCATATTTTTGAATTTTTCTCAAAATCTATGGGTTAACCCCCCTACGAAAATATTGAATTTTCGGTAAATGCTCTATATACTGAAGCCTATGATCTTTAATGTTGTTTTAAAATTTCTAAACACATTCTATATTTGTATTAATGTATATGAAACTTTCATTCATGGTACATGGGCATCGTTTTATTTTTTGTCAATTAATTACTAAAACTTCATAACAGTCCATAAATTGGTGGACTAACCACTATAAAATCGTTATTTGCTAGAGAAAGGGAGACAACAAAAGTTCAAAACCTCTTTGAACTTCATCATATGTTGGTGAAGGATGCAAATATGCATTACAACAATATTTTCATATTTTTGAATTTTTCTCAAAATCTATGAGTTAACCCTTACGAAAAAATTAAATTTTCGGTAAATGCTCTATATATTGAAGCCTATGATCTTTAGTGTTGTTTTAAAATTTCAAAACACATTCTACATTTGTATCAATGTATATTAAATTCTCATTCATTGTACATGGACATCGTTTTAATTTTTTGTCAATTAATTTAGTAAAACTTCATAACAGTCCCTAATTGATGGACCAACCACTATAAAATCGTTATTTGCTAGAGAAGGGGAGACAACAAAAGTTCCAAACCTCTTTGAACTTCATCATATGTTGGTGAAGGATTCAACTATGCATTAAAACATTATTTTCATATTTTTGAATTTTTCTCAAAATCTATGGGTCAATCATATATTAATTCCTAACTATGCAAAATATTGAAAATATTAAAGTTTCGGTAAATGCTCTATATATTGAAGCCTATGATCTTTAGTGTTGTTTTAAAATTTCAAAACACATTCTACATTTGTATTAATTTATATTAAACTCTATTTCATGGTACATGGGCATCGTTTTAATTTTTTGTCAATTAATTTACTAAAACTTCATAACGGTCCCTAAATTGGTGGACTAACCACTATAAAATCGTTATTTGCTAGAGAAACGGACACAACAAAAATTCCAAACCTCTTTGAACTTCATAATATGTTAGTGAAGGATGCAACTATGCATTAAAACAGTATTTTCATATTTTTGATTTTTTCTCAGAATCTACGGGTTAACCCCCCTACGAAAATATTGAATTTTCGGTAAATGCTCTATATACTTGAAGCCTATGATCTTTAGTGTTGTTTTAAAATTTCTAAACACATTCTATATTTGTATTAATGTATATTAAACTCTCATTCATGGTACATGGGCATCGTTTTATTTTTTGTCAATTAATTACTAAAACTTCATAACAGTCCATAAATTGGTGGATTAACCACTATAAAATCGTTATTTGCTAGAGAAACGGACACAACAAAATTCCAAACCTCTTTGAACTTCATCATATGTTGGTGAAGGATGCAACTATGCATTAAAACAGTATTTTCATATTTTTGATTTTTTCTCAAAATCTATGGGTTAACCCCCTACGAAAATATTGAATTTTCGGTAAATGCTCTATATACTGAAGCCTATGATCTTTAGTGTTGTTTTAAAATTTCTAAACACATTCTAAATTTTTATTAATGTATATTAAACTCTCTTTCATGGTACATGGGCATCGTTTTAATTTTTTTGTCAATTAATTTACTAAAACTTCATAACAGTCCCTAAATTGGTGGACTACTCACTATAAAATCATTATTTGCTAGAGAAACGGAGACAACAAAAATTCCAAACCTCTTTGAACTTCATCATATGTTGGTGAAGGATGCAACTATGCATTAAAACAGTATTTTCATATTTTTGAATTTTTCTCAAAATCTATGGGTTAACCCCTACGAAAATATTGAATTTTCGGTAAATGCTCTATATACTGAAGCCTATGATCTTTAGTGTTGTTTTAAAATTTCTAAACACATTCTAATTTGTATTAATGTATATTAAACTCTCTTTCATGGTACATGGGCATCGTTTTAATTTTTTGTCAATTAATTTACTAAAACTTCATAACAGTCCCTAAATTGGTGGACTAACCACTATAAAATCGTTATTTGCTAGAGAAACGGAGACAACAAAATTTCAAACCTCTTTGAACTTCATCATATGTTGGTGAAGGATGCAACTATGCATTAAAACAGTATTTTCATATTTTTGAATTTTTCTCAAAATCTATGGGTTAACCCCCTACGAAAATATTGAATTTTCGGTAAATGCTCTATATACTGAAGCCTATGATCTTTAGTGTTGTTTTAAAATTTCTAAACACATTCTATATTTGTATTAATGTATATTAAACTTCATTCATGGTACATGGGCATCGTTTTATTTTTTGTCAATTAATTACTAAAACTTCATAACAGTCCCTAAATTGGTGGACTAACCACTATAAAATCGTTATTTGCTAGAGAAAGGGAGACAACAAAAGTTCAAAACCTCTTTGAACTTCATCATATGTTGGTGAAGGATGCAACTATGCATTAAAACAGTATTTTCATATTTTTGAATTTTTCTCAAAATCTATGGGTTAACCCCTACGAAAATATTGAATTTTCGGTAAATGCTCTATATACTGAAGCCTATGATCTTTAGTGTTGTTTTAAAATTTCTAAACACATTCTACATTTGTATTAATGTATATTAAACTCTCATTCATGGTACATGGGCATCGTTTTAATTTTTTGTCAATTAATTTAGTAAAACTTCATAACAGTCCCTAAATTGGTGGACTAACCACTATAAAATCGTTATTTGCTAGAGAAAGGGAGACAACAAAAGTTCCAAACCTCTTTGAACTTCATCATATGTTGGTGAAGGATGCAACTATGCATTAAAACATTATTTTCATATTTTTGAATTTTTCTCAATATCTATGGGTATATTGGTGATTCATATATTGAAACCTATGAAAATATTGAAATTTTTCGGTAAATGCTCTATATACTGAAGCCTATGATCTTTAGTGTTGTTTTAAAATTTCTAAACACATTCTATATTTGTATTAATGTATATGAAACTTTTATTCATGGTACATGGGCATCGTTTTATTTTTTGTCAATTAATTACTAAAACTTCATAACAGTCCATAAATTGGTGGACTAACCACTATAAAATCGTTATTTGCTAGAGAAAGGAATGACAACAAAAGTTCAAAACCTCTTTGAACTTCATCATATGTTGGTGAAGGATGCAACTATGCATTAAAACAGTATTTTCATATTTTTGAATTTTTCTCAAAATCTATGGGTTAACCCCTACGAAAATATTGAATTTTCGGTAAATGCTATATACTGAAGCCTATGATCTTTAGTGTTGTTTTAAAATTTCTAAACACATTCTAAATTTGTATTAATGTATATTAAACTCTCTTTCATGGTACATGGGCATCGTTTTAATTTTTTGTCAATTAATTTACTAAAACTTCATAACGGTCCCTAAATTGGTGGACTAACCACTATAAAATCGTTATTTGCTAGAGAAACGGAGACAATAAAATTCCAAACCTCTTTGAACTTCATAATATGTTGGTGAAGGATGCAACTATGCATTAAAACTGTATTTTCATATTTTTGAAATTTTCTCAAAATCTATGGGTTAACCCCCTACGAAAATATTGAAGCCTATGATCTTTAGTGTTGTTTTAAAATTTCTAAACACATTCTATATTTGTATTAATGTATATTAAACTCTCATTCATGGTACATGGGCATCGTTTTATTTTTTTGTCAATTAATTTACTAAAACTTCATAACAGTCCCTAAATTGGTGGACTAACCACTATAAAATCGTTATTTGCTAGAGAAACGGAGACAACAAAAGTTCGAAACCTCTTTGAACTTCATCATATGTTGGTGAAGGATGCAACTATGCATTAAAACAGTATTTTCATATTTTTGAATTTTTCTCAAAATCTATGGGTTAACCCCTACGAAAATATTGAATTTTCGGTAAATGCTCTATATACTGAAGCCTATGATCTTTAGTGTTGTTTTAAAATTTCTAAACACATTCTACATTTGTATTAATGTATATTAAACTCTCATTCATGGTACATGGGCATCGTTTTATTATTTTGTCAATTAATTACTAAAACTTCATAACAGTCCATAAATTGGTGGATTAACCACTATAAAATCGTTATTTGCTAGAGAAACGGACACAACAAAAATTCCAAACATCTTTGAACTTCTGAAGGGTGCAGCTATGCATTAAAACAGTATTTTCATATTTTTGAATTTTTCTCAGAATCTACGGGTTAACCCCCCCTACGAAAATATTGAATTTTCGGTCAATGCTCTATATACTTGAAGCCTATGATCATTAGTGTTGTTTTAAAATTTATAAACACATTCTAAATTTTATTAATGTATATTAAACTCTCTTCATGGTACATGGGTATCGTTTCAATTTTTTTTGTCAATATATACTAAAGCCTATGATCTTTAATGTTGTTTTAAAATTTCTAAACACATTCTATATTTCTATTAATGTGTATGAAACTTTCATTCATGGTACATAGGCATCGTTTATTTTTTTTTTCAATTAATTTAGTAAAACATCATAACAGTCCATAAATTGGTGGACTAACCACTATAAAATCGTTATTTGCTAGAGAAGGGAGACAACAAAAGTTCAAAACCTCTTTGAACTTCATCATATGTTGGTGAAGGATGCAAATATGCATTACAACGATATTTTCATATTTTTGAATTTTTCTCAAAATCTATGGGTTAACCCTTACGAAAAAATTAAATTTTCGGTAAATGCTCTATATACTGAAGCCTATGATCTTTAGTGTTGTTTTAAAATTTCTAAACACATTCTACATTTGTATTAATGTATATTAAACTCTCATTCATGGTACATGGGCATCGTTTTAATTTTTTGTCAATTAATTTAGTAAAACTTCATAACAGTCCCTAAATTGGTGGACTAACCACTATAAAATCGTTATTTGCTAGAGAAACGGACACACAAAATTCCAAACCTCTTTGAACTTCATAATATGTTGGTGAAGGATGCAACTATGCATTAAAACAGTATTTTCATATTTTTGAATTTTTCTCAAAATCTATGGGTTAATGCTCTATATACTGAAGCCTATGATCTTTAGTGTTGTTTTAAAATTTCTAAACACATTCTATATTTGTATTAATGTATATTAAACTCTCATTCATGGTACATGGGCATCGTTTTATTATTTTGTCAATTAATTACTAAAACTTCATAACAGTCCATAAATTGGTGGACTAACCACTATAAAATCGTTATTTGCTAGAGAAACGGAGACAACAAAAATTCCAAACCTCTTTGAACTTCATAATATGTTGGTGAAGGATGCAACTATGCATTAAAACAGTATTTTCATATTTTTGAATTTTTCTCAAAATCTATGGGTTAACCCCCCTACGAAAATATTGAATTTTCGGTAAATGCTCTATATACTTGAAGCCTATGATCTTTAGTGTTGTTTTAAATTTCTAACACATTCTAAATTTTTATTAATGTATATTAAACTCTCTTTCATGGTACATGGGCATCGTTTTAATTTTTTTGTCAATTAATTTACTAAAACTTCATAACATTCCCTAAATTGGTGGACTACCACTATAAAATCGTTATTTGCTAGAGAAACGGACACAAAAAAATTCCAAACCTCTTTGAACTTCATCATATGTTGGTGAAGGATGCAACTATGCATTAAAACAGTATTTTCATAATTTTGAATTTTTCTCAAAATCTATGGGTTAACCCCTACAAAAATATTGAATTTTCGGTAAATGCTCTATATACTGAAGCCTATGATCTTTAGTGTTGTTTTAAAATTTCTAAACACATTCTAATTTTGTATTAATGTATATTAAACTCTCTTTCATGGTACATGGGCATCGTTTAAATTTTTTGTCAATTAATTTACTAAAACTTCATAACAGTCCCTAAATTGGTGGACTAACCACTATAAAATCGTTATTTGCTAGAGAAACGGACACAACAAAAATTCCAAACCTCTTTGAACTTCATAATATGTTGGTGAAGGATGCAACTATGCATTAAAACAGTATTTTCATATTTTTGAATTTTCTCAAAATCTATGGGTTAACCCTACGAAAATATTGAATTTTCGGTAAATGCTCTATATACTGAAGCCTATGATCTTTAGTGTTGTTTTAAAATTTCTAAACACATTCTATATTTGTATTAATGTATAGTAAACTCTCATTCATGGTACATGGACATCGTTTTAATTTTTTGTCAATTAATTTAGTAAAACTTTATAACAATCCCTAAATGGTGGACTAACCACTATAAAATCGTTATTTGCTAGAGAAACAGACAAAAAAGTTCCAAACCTCTTTGAACTTCATCATATGTTGGTGAAGGATGCAACTATGCATTAAAACAGTATTTTCATATTTTTGAATTTTCTCAAATTTATGGGTTAACCCCTACGAAAATATTGAATTTTCGGTAAATGCTCTATATACTGAAGCCTATGATCTTTAGTGTTGTTTTAAATTTCTAAACACATTCTATATTTGTATTAATGTATATTAAACTCTCTTTCATGGTACATGGCATCGTTTTTTTTTTTGTCAATTAATTTTAAAACTTCATAACAGTCCATAAATTGGTGGACTAACCACTATAAAATCGTTATTTGCTAGAGAAAGGGAGACAACAAAAGTTCAAAACCTCTTTGAACTTCATCATATGTTGGTGAAGGATGCAACTATGCATTAAAACAGTATTTTCATATTTTTGAATTTTTCTCAAAATCTATGGGTTAACCCTACGAAAAATTGAATTTTTGGTAAATGCTCTATATACTGAAGCCTATGATCTTTAGTGTTGTTTTAAAATTTCAAAACACATTCTACATTTGTATTAATGTATATTAAATTATCATTATTTGTACATGGACAACGTTTTAATTTTTTGTCAATTAATTTAGTAAAACTTCATAACATTCCCTAAATTGGGGGACTAACCACTATAAAATCGTTATTTGCTAGAGAAACGGACACAACAAAATTCCAAACCTCTTTGAACTTCATAATATGTTGGTGAAGGATGCAACTATGCATTAAAACAGTATTTTCTTATTTTTGAATTTTTCTCAAAATTTATGGGTTAACTAACCCTACGAAAATATTGAATTTTCGGTAAATGCTCTATATACTGAAGCCTATGATCTTTAGTGTTGTTTTAAAATTTCTAAACACATTCTATATTTGTATTAATGTATATTAAACTCTCTTTCAGGTACATGGGCATCGTTTTAATTTTTTTGTCAATTAATTTACTAAAACTTCATAACAGTCCCTAAATTGGTGGATTAACCACTATAAAATCGTTATTTGCTAGAGAAACGGACACAACAAAAATTCCAAACCTCTTTGAACTTCATAATATGTTGGTGAAGGATGCAACTATGCATTAAAACAGTGTTTTCATATTTTTGATTTTTCTCAGAATCTACGGGTTAATCCCCTCACGAAAATATTGAATTTTCGGAAAATGCTCAATATACTGAAGCCTATGATCTTTAGTGTTGTTTAAAATTTAAATTCTTAACACATTCTAATATTTTATATTAATTTATATTAAACTCTCTTTCATGGTACATGGGCATCGTTTCAATTTTTTTGTCAATTAATTTACTAAAACTTCATAACAGTCCCTAAATTGGTGGACTACTCACTATAAAATCAGTATTTGCTAGAGAAACGGACACAACAAAATTTCAAACCTCTTTGAACTTCATCATATGTTGGTGAAGGATGCAACTATGCATTAAATAGTATTTTCATATTTTTGATTTAATTTTTCTCAAAATCTATGGGTTAACCCCTACAAATATTGAATTTTCGGTAAATGCTCTATATACTGAAGCCTATGATCTTTAGTGTTGTTTAAAATTTCTAAACAGATTTCTAATTTTGTATTAATGTATATTAACTCTCTTTCATGGTACATGGGCATCGTTTCAATTTTTTGTCAATTAATTTACTAAAACTTCATAACAGTCCCTAAATTGGTGGACTAACCACTATAAAATCGTTATTTGCTAGAGAAACGGACACAACAAAAATTCCAAACCTCTTTGAACTTCATATATGTTGGTGAAGGATGCAACTATGCATTAAAACAGTATTTTCATATTTTGAATTTTTCTCAAATCTATGAGTTAACCCTTACGAAAATATTGAATTTTCGGTAAATGCTCTATATACTGAAGCCTATGATCTTTAGTGTTGTTTTAAAATTTCTAAACACATTCTATATTTGTATTAATGTATATTAAACTCTCATTCATGGTACATGGGCATCGTTTTATTTTTTTGTCAATTAATTACTAAAACTTCATAACAGTCCATAAATTGGTGGACTAACCACTATAAAATCGTTATTTGCTAGAGAAAGGAGACAACAAAAGTTCAAAACCTCTTTGAACTTCATCATATGTTGGTGAAGGATGCAAATATGCATTACAACAATATTTTCATATTTTTGAATTTTTCTCAAAATCTATGGGTTAACCCTTACGAAAAATTAAATTTTTGGTAAATGCTCTATATATTGAAGCCTATGATCTTTAGTGTTGTTTTAAAATTTCAAAACACATTCTACATTTGTATTAATGTATATTAAACACATTTTAAATTCAAACCTCTTTGAACTTCATAATATGTTAGGTGAAGGATGCAACTATGCATTAAACAGTATTTTTATTTTTTGAATTTTTCTCAAAATCTATGGTTTAACCCCTACGAAAATATTGAATTTTCGGCAAATGCTCTATATACTGAAGCCTATGATCTTTGTTTTAAAATTTCTAAACACATTGTAATTTTGTATTAATGTATATTAAACTCTCTTTCTTGGTACATGGGCATCGTTTTAATTTTTTTGTCAATTAATTTACTAAAACTTCATAACAGTCCCTAAATTGGTGGACTAACCACTATAAAATCGTTATTTGCTAGAGAAACGGACACAACAAAATTCCAAACCTCTTTGAACTTCATAATATGTTGGTGAAGGATGCAACTATGCATTAAAACAGTATTTTCATATTTTTGAATTTTTCTCAAAATCTATGGGTTAACCCCTACGAAAATATTGAATTTTCGGTAAATGCTCTATATACTGAAGCCTATGATCTTTAGTGTTGTTTAAAATTTCTAAACACATTCTATATTTGTATTAATGTATATTAAACTCTCATTCATGGTACATGGGCATCGTTTTATTTTTTTGTCAATTAATTTAGTAAAACTTCATAACAGTCCCTAAATTATTGGTGGACTAACCACTATAAAATCGTTATTTGCTAGAGAAAGGGAGACAACAAAAGTTCCAAACCTCTTTGAACTTCATCATATGTTGGTGAAGGATGCAACTCATTAAAACAGTATTTTCATATTTTTGAATTTTTCTCAAAATCTATGGGTTAACCCTACGAAAATATTAATTTTCGGTAAATGCTCTATTATTGAAGCCTATGATCTTTAGTGTTGTTTAAAAATTTCTAAAACATTCAGTATTTGTATTAATGTATATTAATTCTCATTCATTGTACATGACATTGTTTTAATTTTTAAAATCTAGAGAAACGGACACAACAAAATTCCAAACCTCTTTGAACTTCATAATATGTTGGTGAAGGAAGCAACTATGCATTAAACAGTATTTTCATATTTTTGAATTTTTCTCAAAATCTATGGGTTAACCCCTACGAAAATATTGAATTTTCGGTAAATGCTCTATATACTGATGCCTATGATCTTTAATGTTGTTTTAAAATTTCTAAACACATTCTATATTTGTATTAATGTATATTAATGGTACATGGGCATCGTTTTATTATTTTGTCAATTAATTACTAAAACTTCATAACAGTCCATTAATTGGTGGATTAACCACTCTAAAATCGTTATTTGCTAGAGAACGGACACAACAAAAATCCAAACCTCTTTGAACTTCATAATATGTTGGTGAAGGATGCAACTATGCATTAAACAGTATTTTCATATTTTTGAATTTTTCTCAGAATCTACGGGTTAACCCCCCTACGAAAATATTGAATTTTCGGTAAATGCTCTATATACTTGAAGCCTATGATCTTTAGTGTTGTTTTAAAATTTCTAAACACATTCTAAATTTTTATTAATGTATATTAAACTCTCTTTCATGGTACATGGGCATCGTTTTATTTTTTTTTGTCAATTATTTACTAAAACTTCATAACAGTCCCTAAATTGGTGACTACCACTATAAAATCGGTATTTGCTACAGAAACGGACACAACAAAAATTCCAAACCTCTTTGAACTTCATCATATGTTGGTGAAGGATGCAACTATGCATTAAAACAGTATTTTCATATTTTTAATTTTTTCTCAAAATCTATGGGTTAACCCCTACAAAAATATTGAATTTTCGGTAAATGCTCTATATACTGAAGCCTATGATCTTTAGTGTTGTTTTAAAATTTCTAAACACATTCTAAATTTGTATTAATTTATATTAAACTTTCTTTCATGGTACATTGGCATCGTTTTAATTTTTTGTCAATTAATTTACTAAAACTTCATAACAGTCCCTAAATTGGTGGACTAACCACTATAAAATCGTTATTTGCTAGAGAAACGGACACAACAAAATTCCAAACCTCTTTGAACTTCATAATATATTGGTGAAGGATGCAACTATGCATTAAAACAGTATTTTCATATTTTTGAATTTTTCTCAAAATCTATGGGTTAACCCCTACGAAAATATTGAATTTTCGGTAAATGCTCTATATACTGAAGCCTATGATCTTTAGTGTTGTTTTAAAATTTCTAAACACATTCTATATTTGTATTAATGTATATTAAACTTTCATTCATGGTACATGGCATCGTTTTATTTTTTGTCAATTAATTTAGTAAAACTTCATAATACTCCCTAAATTGTTGGACTAACCACTATAAAATCGTTATTTGCTAGAGAAACGGAGACAACAAAAGTTCAAAACCTCTTTGAACTTCATCATATGTTGGTGAAGGATGCAACTATGCATTAAAACAGTATTTTCATATTTTTGAATTTTTCTCAAATCTATGGGTTAACCCCTACGAAAATATTGAATTTTCGGTAAATGCTCTATATACTGAAGCCTATGATCTTTAGTGTTGTTTTTAAAATTTCAAAACACATTCTAAATTTTTATTAATGTATATTAACTCTCTTCATGGTACATGGGCATCGTTTTAATTTTTTTGTCAATTAATTTACTAAAACTTCATAACAGTCCCTAAATTGGTGGACTAACCACTATAAAATCGTTATTTGCTAGAGAAACGGACACACAAAATTCCAAACCTCTTTGAACTTCATAATATGTTGGTGAAGGATGCAACTATGCATTAAATGTATTTTCATATTTTTGAATTTTTCTCAATCTATGGGTTAACCCCTACGAAAATATTGAAGCCTATGATCTTTAGTGTTGTTTTAAAATTTCTAAACACATTCTACATTTGTATTAATGTATATTAAACTTTCATTCATGGTACATAGGCATCGTTTTATTTTTTTGTCAATTAATTTAGTAAAACTTCATAACAGTCCATAAATTGGTGGACTAACCACTATAAAATCGTTATTTGCTAGAGAAAGGGAGACAACAAAAGTTCAAACCTCTTTGAACTTCATCATATGTTGGTGAAGGATGCAACTATGCATTAAAACAGTATTTTCATATTTTTGAATTTTTCTCAAATCTATGGGTTAACCCTACGAAAAAATTAAATTTTCGGTAAATGCTCTATATACTGAAGCCTATGATCTTTAGTGTTGTTTTAAAATTTCAAACACATTCTAAATTTGTATAATGTATATTAAACTCTATTTCATGGTACATGGGCATCGTTTTAATTTTTTGTCAATTAATTTACTAAAACTTCATAACAGTCCCTAAATTGGTGGACTAACCACTATAAAATCGTTATTTGCTAGAGAAACGGACACAACAAAAATTCCAACCTCTTTGAACTTCATCATATGTTGGTGAAGGATGCAACTATGCATTAAACAGTATTTCATATTTTTGAATTTTCTCAAAATCTATGGGTTAACAACCCTACCTACGAAATATTGAATTTTCGGTAAATGCTCTATATACTGAAGCCTATGATCTTTAGTGTTGTTTTTAAAATTTCTAAACACATTCTATTTTGTATTAATGTATATTAAACTCTCATTCATGGTACATGGGCATCGTTTTATTTTTTGTCAATTAATTTACTAAAACTTCATAACAGTCCCTAAATTGGTGGACTAACCACTATAAAATCGTTATTTGCTAGAGAAACGGACACAACAAAATTCCAAACCTCTTTGAACTTCTGAATGGCAACTATGCATTAAAACAGTATTTTCATATTTTTGAATTTTTCTCAAAATCTATGGGTTAACCCCCTACGAAAATATTGAATTTTCGGTAAATGCTCTATTACTGAAGCCTATGATCTTTAGTGTTGTTTTAAAATTTCTAAACACATTCTAAATTTTATTAATGTATATTAAACTCTCTTTCATGGTACATGGGCATCGTTTTAATTTTTTTGTCAATATATACTAAGCCTATAATCTTTATTGTTTAAAATTTCTAAACACATTCTATATTTCTATTATGTGTTGAACTTCATCCGGGTACATAGCATCGTTTTATTTTTTTTTCATTAATTTTTGTAAAACATCATACAGTCCATAAATTGGTGGACTACCACTATAAAATGTTATTTGCTAGAGAAAGGAGACAACAAAAGTTCAAAACCTCTTTGAACTTCATCATATGTTGGTGAAGGATGCAAATATGCATTAAAACGATTTTTTCATATTTTTGAATTTTTCTCTCAAATCTATGGGTTAACCCTTACGAAAAAATTAATTTTCGGTAAATGCTCTATATATTGAAGCCTATGATCTTTTGTGTTGTTTTAAAATTTCATAACACATATAATTTGTATTAATGTATATTAATTCTCATTCATTGTACATGAACATCGTTTTAATTTTTTTGTCAATTAATTTAGTAAACTTCATAACAGTCCTAAATTGGGGACTAAACCACTATAAAATCGTTATTGCTAGAGAACGGACACAAAAAAATTTCCAAACCTCTTTGAATTTCATAATATGTGGTGAAGGATGCAACTATGCATTAAAACAGTATTTTCATATTTTGATTTTTTCTCAAAATTTATGGTTAACCCCTACAAAATATTGAATTTTCGGTAAATGCCTATATATTGAAGCTATGATCTTTAATGTTGTTTTAAAAATTTCTAAACACATTCTATATTTGTATTAATGTATATTGAAAACTTTCATTCATGGACACATGGCATCGTTTATTATTTTGTCAATTAATTATTACTAATCTTCATAACATCCATATTGGTGATTAACCACTATAAAATCGTTATTTGCTAGAGAAACGGCAACAAA